>NC_053115.1:15760504-15965504 GCF_010015445.1 Perca fluviatilis | reverse complement strand
TCTTCTTTTTATCCATGTTTACTACTTCTCTTCTACACCATAATGTCCGAGCCACTGCTAACTGTGCCTGAAGCCTGATTTCTTCGTTGGTGGTTCTCTCGCTAGTAAAATCTCGCGTTAACGCCAACTAGTGGCGTTTTTGATGTTAAACGCAATATCTATCAAACCATCTTCTCTATATAATGCCTTTTTCTCTCCCAATTCCTATTCAGTTCTTCGTGACCTGGTTCATTTCTGTCTCTTTTGCATCTGTGTCTTTAAAAGTAACTGTTAACCATAGAAATAAATTAAATCATACATTTTATTTCGGTGTTCATTCATCAGAACTCATTGCCTACAACATAGAAAAGACTGTATGGTAGTAAAAAGGTTGTGCAATATGTCCACAGTATCAAATTGTTTTGTGATCATCTTCCTCCTGGGAGAAAAATGCATACGAATCCAAGCTCCCAGGCAGTGCAAGAAGGACCAAATGTGTGCAAAATATTTTGGAGGTTTAATTGTAACCTTTCCATGGTGGATCAGCCTCCTCAGAGCTTCTTCTTCTTCCTCCCTCTTCCACCCCTGCTACACAGAAATAATTATATCCTGCAGAAGTGCAGCTCCCAGCATGGGGTTACGGCTAATATTATGCCAGGTTAAGATCTTCTGACCTAAACCTCTGCGCAGCGTTTAGGAAATTATAGGTTTGTTTTGCTTCTTCTGTATTATAAACCTATAGGGCATTAATGCATTAGGTGAAGTTCTAATTGTGAGTACCGGTAATGTGTCTTATTCATAAAAAACACACATTGACATTGATTTTGATCATTCAGTCATCCTGCTTACAATTAAATCAAAGAGGCAAGTGTAGGTCAGACAAATATAACATAACATTCATAATGAAATAACCACAAATGTCTTTTCTGTGCTCACATTATTATCAGTTTTATTCAACCCCCAAGTGACATTCAATCTTAGTACTTAGTACAACATCCTTTTACAGTTATAACAGCTTTTAAACGTGAAGCATAGCTTGACACAAGTGTCTTGCAGCGATCTACGGTATCTTCGCCATTCATCATGGGCAAAAGCCTCCAGTTCAGTCACATTCTTAGGCTTGCGCACTGCAACTGCTTTCTTTAAGTCCCACCAGAGGTTCTCAATCGGATTTAAGTCTGGTGACTGCGATGGCCACTTCAAAATGTTCCAGCCTTTAATCTGCAACCATGCTCTAGTGGACTTGGAGGTATGCTTGGGATCATTGTCCTGTTGAAAGGTCCAACGTCTCCCAAGCCTCAGGTTTGTGACGGACTGCATCACATTGTCATCCAATATCCCCTGGTACTGAAGAGAATTCATGGTACCTTGCACACGCTGAAGCTTCCCACTACCTGCAGAAGCAAAACAGCCCCAAAGCATGATTGACCCCCGCCATGCTTCACAGTAGGCAAGGTGTTCTTTTCTTCATGGGCCTTGTTCTTCCACTCCCCAAACACAGCGCTGCCAAACATCCATGGGCCCAAACAGTTCTAATTTTGTTTCATCAGTCCACAGAACACTATCCCAAAACTTCTGTGGTTTGTCCACATGACTTTTGGCATACTGCAGTCGACCTCTTCTTATTCTTTGGAGACAGCAAGGGGTGCGCCTGGGAGTTCTGGCATGGAGGCCTTCATTACGCAGGGTGCGCGGATTGTCTGAGCAGAAACTTCAGTACCTACATCCGACAAATCTTTTCTCAGTTCCTCAGCAGTCACACGGGGACTTTTCTCCACTCTACGCTTCAGGTAGCGACAGCAGTCGAAGTCAGCATCTTCTTTCTGCCACGCACCAGGTAGCGTTTCAACAGTGCCCTTTGGCCTTGAATTTGCGAATGATGCTTCCTATGGTGTCTCTTGGTATGTTTAACATCTTTGCAATCTTCTTATAGCCATTGCCCTTCCTGTGAAGAGTAATCACCTCTTCTCTTGTCTTCCTGGACCATTCTCTTGACTTCACCATGTTTGTACCCACACCAGTAAATGTCTAGAAGGAGCTGAGTATCACAGTCATTTTAAAGCTGCCTAATTGGTGCTTATTAGGCTTTATTGCTGCTCCCTGACATCCACAGGTGTTTTCAATACCTGATTGAAAACACTTCAATGAACCTCTGTTCTTCAGAGTGGTAGTCTTTAAGGGGTTGAATAATTGTGTCAATGAAGAATTCACAAAATAAACATTTACTACTGTATTACAAAACCAATTGATGTCATTTTAGTTGCATATGGTTCTTTAAGAAGTCCTTGTAGGATTTCATTATGAATACAATTACAAATGTACACTAAATTCCCTAAAACCATTTACAGCATTGGGGGGGGGTTGAATAATTTTGAACACAACTGTAACTGTTTCAACTGTGTGAGGTTGTAATCTTCCAAATAGACTGACTAGCACAATTATATAGCATGTACTTAAGCTTTTTGTACTACATATTCTACAATGCTTAAAGTTTTACCAATGGATCAATACCGATTGGAAAATTAAAAAGTCCCATTTGATAAAGTTGTGTTATGAAACCTCAAAAATGTACAGATATCACAAATTCTGAACAATGATTTATGATCATTCAGAATGCAAAATTGAGCATCAAAGATCAAAGCTATCTTTTGAAAATTGGTTGCATGACCGTTAAAAAGGTTTACCACATAATCTTATCAAATATACATTGATGGGCTCAGAATTTGTCAAATGCCTCAGTTTAAGACATAAAAAATTGTTATTTACTGTTTAACCTTAATATCTGTGTTGTTATAAAGTTGGCTCTCTCCCTGAGTAAACACTATTTGTAATAATTTCCATGAGTATTGCACTTGGTATGTTTCTGTAGGCATGCATAATAGGCTGAATCAACCCCATATTTCTGTATCTCTATGACAGCGATACTATTACCTCCATCACCCCACTGAATAGATTTGATCAACAGGCCTATCAGGTAACAACAGAGAAATGCCCACTTTGTTATCAATTTAAACATTTGAACAGTCAAATGCTACCAAGATATGAGAGCACAAATAGCTGTTTCTATTATATTGAATGCATTTTTAAACCAAAATGAAAGAGGATGAAAAGGTATATATGAAAGGTATGAAGCCAGACGCTCCCAAACAAAGTAGGCCATTTTGAGCGTAAGAGAACTAAGATCAGATTAGCAGATTTACACTGTAGGTTACTTCATCATATTGATATTTCTAATTCAACATGTTTTTGAAAAGAAACACCTGTTTGCTGGTCTTTCTGCTGTGTTCTCTTACCTTGTGGTGCAAGTCGACCAACGCAGGCTCCAGCTTTCTCAGCCCTTCACAAAGACCTCTGGTAAGATGCTTTCTGTCTGGCAATTTGGATCAATTGGATTCATTTTTATGAAAATATAAAAATTGAATGATGCATGTATATGTTTTGCAGCTTACTCAATATACATTTAATAAAGCAGTTTACTTTACATACTGCTGTACTGAATGTAACGCTATTATCACTTTCAACATAAAACAACTCAATCTTCCATAACAATGACTTGGTTGTGTATACCTTTGTATATACAATATATTTTTTTTAATTCTTGTTTTTAATTCTTGTAATTCTTTCACATGTATACATATTTTATACTTAATGTTTCTTTGTCTTCATCATTAAATGATAACTTGCTTATTTATCTCCTGTCATCCCACTGAGCCCCACGTTCAGTACCTAAATTTAAGCAATGTTTGTTATGCTGCTAGTTGTGCTGACAGTCTTGTGACTGAAACTTGTTACATTTGTTAACATTTTACACTAGTTGTCTTTTAGATATGTGATAATTTGATTATTTGGCATTATTAGGCGGCCTTTTCCCCATCATGTCATGAACATTTCTAAATTTAACATGAATGGCTGTATGGACAGTGCACTCATAGTTAGAACTGCAATGACTGCATATAAACTATACTTTATCCAAGACCTGAGAAGTATGTAATCTCATTGACTGCATTTGAACTTCTAATGGATCATGTATCAATTACAAGCTTTCTCTGGTCTGGGTCAACCACAGAACAAGGGGAAGTCTTCCAGAGTCGGCCGCCAAGTCATGGACGAGCCTAGTCAACCCACCAAGGACAACCACATCACAGTGAGTGGCAATCACACTCAGGACTACACCACACAACCCAGCGTCACCCCTATAACTTCATGGTCTTCCTCTCCTCTGAGCAGATAAGTGCCCCCTTTGAAATTGGCTTCACTATGAGAGAGGAGGACTTTGAGGAGTATGGTGTAGTGCTGCAGGAGATCATTCAGCATCTGCTGGGAAACACAGAGACTGCAGCAGGTTTGCCTAATTCCTCTGTTTAATACATTAAAAGGTGTGTTCCTTTCTGCCAATATATATAGTAAAATAATTAAACTTAGTTATTAAATGTTATTTTTAACACGTTTCATCCTGTTTCAGAGAGACCATCAAAACTTTGAGGATCAAACAAGAATTTTAACATCTTCAGAGAACCACGTGCCTGTAAAAATAAAGCATCAAATAATCCTTTGTCTCTCTCCGTCTCATTTTTGACAGAGTAAAGATTCTGGGTGAAGTGGAGGAATTAGGAAGGGATGGGGAAGGGCAGGGCTAAGTGTTTTTCCCCTTAGGTGATACAACTGAAACTAGTTTTAAAGCTTTAACATTGTGATATATACAGTATCTCTGTATTCTGCTTGAAAAGGAGAAAAAAACGGGACAGGACCGTTCATTCTCCTCCTAAATGAATTGCACCTTAGTGTAAACATGGACGGAATAAGAATAACTCTGTCCTAAGTGCTGGTTTGACAGCATTTTGAGGGGTTTAGGGTATTTACCTTTACAACTGCAATCACAGGCTTAATGGCTGTTGTTTTATTAAAGCTTTGGTAGGCAATTTAAATTTTTGGCATCATTGGGCGGAAAAATCCATAATAATCTTTCAGTATATTGTAATTCAAGTGGTCTGCGAGAAAACTAGACTTCTAGACAAGAGACACAATCTTGTCCTCAGATGGAAAACTCTAACCACAGGAAAATGTCACCAATAGGCCAGGCTAATGATTCTGTAAATAAAAAGCACTCTTCAATAAAGAATCACGCACATCGCCGTATTACAGACCACTGTATTTACTGTCTTCCATTTTGCATCCTCGTGTGCTCTTCAGTCAGCACATAATATGCATTAATTGACGAGAACTTTAACAAACCATACATATAGAATTGAAAAAGCAGGATCAAAGGCTTTTAATATGTGTCCATTGCTTCAAACTGAACTACACAGCGGCCAGACAAGACAAACATCCAAATTAATTAGAACAAACAAGGGATGTCACATTATGTAAACACAGCAAAAACTAGACACCAAAAAGCTTAGGAATTAATTTCTGTGTTGAACAATGGAATAAAATATAATCTAATATAAACAATAATATACAGTATCCTTCCAGTCATTGTTATTGTTTTGCTTTTTACTCGTTTCAAGACTTAGTTTCAAATGAGACTGCTCCTCCATATTCCTCCATCTCTACATGAAGGCTTGATAAATCTAAAACAAAAAGCCACATAAAATGTTTGTGTCACAAACCATATCCAAAAACGTTGATTCTGACTTCTCCTTCTTGCTTGGATTTTTTATCCACCATCTCTGAAGATCATACGCCATAAAGTTGAACGGTGTTGTTTCGGATGGTGGCGAGGACCGTAGCCATGTCTTCCCCCTTCAGCAGGCTCAGCTCCTGCAGCGTATGGATGCCCATTCCAGGATGTGAAAACTTGCAGACATCTTTCCTCACCTGATAAAAGTGAGACACACTTATAACTAGTAATGGGTATTATTTGGATTTTATCGATACAATTGCTCTTTCTTTTTAAGATTATTTTTTTGGCATTTTAGGCCTTTATTGGATAGGACAGCTTTAGACACCAAATGGGAGAGAGAGGGGGAACGACATGCGGCAAAGGGCCACAGATCGGAATCCGAATATGGGCGCACACTCTACCAGGTGAGCTACACAGGCCCCTGATACTACTACTCTCATCGATTCCTTTTCAATTGCTTTAAAAAATATATATTATAAAAAAAAAAAAAAAAAAGAATGAAATCTGAACAGGATTAAAATATATATTTTAAATATAAAATAAATAAAAGTAATGTTTACAACAGCAAAGTCATTATATAAAACAGCAAAGTCATATAAAATCAATAATATCTCACTGGAAACAAATCTCAAATGTCAATAAAATAAATAATATTCCTGACATCACAATACAGAGTTAAAGGTGCAATATGTAATACTGACAGCTAGTGTTTAAAATAGTTACTGCAGTACAAATTCAAAATACTCGAGATAGTCGTCTCCCCCCACAACAATGTTGCTAGACGATTGTTTCACATTACTTCACAGCACGGCAGAGACGCTAACATTAGATGCTGGCTATATTGTCAGTCATAAAAGCCCATGCTCACGCAGAGCTCTGTACCCAACGGACAGAGACATTTTTTCGGCTTTGAATTATGATAGGAACAGCTAAAAACACAACAACCTCGCCGTCCTCTCCACCCGACGGACAGACACACTTTATTGGCTTAGAATTACGGCAACAATCGCTAAACACACTGCAAACTCATGGTCCTCCCGATTTACAGCCCCCCTCTCGTGGCTTAAAATAATTCACCGTTGTCGGCTACATGTTGTAAACAGCCGAGGCCCGCTTGCCTGGTCCTCTGGTAACGTTAGCAGTTAGCATGGTTAGCATGGCGGTGTTAGCCAGGACCAGTAGGGATCACTTTACTGGCTGTGTCTCAGTTTGTTTTTGCGAGTAACCAACTCGGGTACTCTAGCTATATAATTCAATGTGAGTACACAAATGTTAAAATGCCCGTCCCTTGTAGGCGTGATAAATTAGCCTGAAGCTATGCTTATCTGTTCAGGAGGAAATAAGCCAACTCTGCGTCCTTTTGGGCTCTAAGCTGTCTCCATCTTTCAAATACCACTCCAATATTTACCCGGGGGTTGTTACGTCTCTGGTCACGCAACAGTTAGAAACATGCCAGTTTTTTTTTTAGGTCGGGTAGAATCTATCTCCGTTGATCCCGTTTGTTTGTTTGCTGCTTTCATGGCTGTGCTAACGTTACAGCTGTAGCACGATGGGTTTACATTTTTACAGGTAACATCATATGTGGCAACCCGGCCTGGGCCGTTGATAACAACACACAGGCCAAAACACAAACAGAAATTCCGTCACAGAAAGGAAATTTCAAAAGGAGAAAATACTGGCATTAGCATTGTCAGAAAAGATAGTATTTCAACTTAGCATGTTTCCTTAAAGGAATATTTCACAGCTGGAAAGCTGAATATATCTTTAAATTGGGTCACTTATGTAGTAGAAATGTGAAAAAAAAATTGAAATTGGTGCCTTCTAGGCCGAGAAAAGCCAGAAAATGTGTTTTGGTCTTATATGGATGAAAAACACCAAATCCCAGAATGCACCTGCTTCGTTGCTTTGAGTCCACTCCCAAGCCACGCCTACCGCTTGACAGACCGACAGAGGCATTCAACTCAACTCAAGCGTGTTTTATTGTCATTTCAACCATATACGAAAACAACGTTTCGCCGTTGACTCAAGTGGTGTTACACATTTAACATATATAAAAACAACATTATATAAAAACGACATACCGAAACAGGCTACATTTAGTACACACACTTTATAGGCTCCGTAAAGTTCAGCTAACGCATACTAGCATTCGCTTGGTGGGCTGTAAACACCGAGCATAAACACAGCCGTGAATTAGTGTGTAATGTAGAATGGTCGGCATTCAACAGTCACAAACTCCACCAGCAGTTAGCAGTTAAATGGATACAAATCACCACATTTCGCGCCGCGCCGGTTGTTAACACAGCCCCCCTCTTTTACCTGGCGACAGAGCATCTCTAGCTCGGAGGGCTAGCAGGCCTGGTAGCTGGACAGTCCGGTACACTATTCAGGCAGGTTTCCACAACAACAAAAACACGGCAGTCTCTGAACTCACGTTGGGAGTGTCGTTGAAGTTGGATGTAGTCCAGTTTGTGGTCTAAATGAACCGGACACTTGCAAGCAGGATCCGTAAAGTTCAGCTAACGCATACTAGCATTGGTGTAGCTAAACACAGAGTATAAACACAGCCGTGAATTAGCGTGGAATGTCGAATGGTCGGCATTTAACAGTCACAAGCTCCACCAGCAGTTAGCAGTAGCTAGTTGGATTTTATTTCTACACCAGTCCACCTCCACGGGCCGGCGAGAGCAGCCTGGTAGCTGGATAGTCCCGGTGCCGGTACACTGTTGTTCAGGCATGTTTCCACAACAACAAAAACAGTTTCGTTGAAGGAGGATGTAGTCCAGCTTGTTGTTTAATGAGCAGACACTTGCAAGCAGGATGGCTGGGACAGGTGGACAGCTAGCGTTAGCTTTCCACCTAGCCGATGAGGATGTCCCCTAGCCGGCTAGCGGCATTGAGGCGCCACCGCTGGTCTCCCGTGCAGGCGGCTTCCGCGTAGTGTGCCGAGTATTGCGTCTGTAATAACGTTTCCTCCATATTCTCCGATCTGTACCGATGTATCCCGGTGGTACACACGTCCGGTAGTTTGAATGCAGATAATTGTTGTAAATGTTTTCTGCTGAAAACCGAGAGCCTGTTTAGCGAAGATTCAAGATGGCTGACAGTCGTTTTCATTCGGAATACCTCGGCCAGACTCGGCAGTCCAACCCCCTGTGGGCGTGTTGAAAACATACGGAAGTAGATCCTACTACTGGCTGTAGTCCTTTGCCTCTGGCCCAAAAATCTTCCAATGAAGCAAAAATCGTCATTTTACGTCATCGGAAGATTTTTTCCAGGCCCCAAATGCAGAAATCTCTCGTCTCAGGGGGACATGAGGGAGGGAGGCACGGTCATTCAGAAATACTATCGGGTTTCTACTGATACAAAGCTGAATGCTAAATCGGTGAAGTATCCCTTTAATATCTAATGATGCATTGGGGTCATTTTGGGATTTATTACAGTAAATATATTACATATTGGACCTTTACAGTCAGTATCAGTCATTCGTCCTGTCCTCTGCCCTCCTCCCTCTGCTGCTGGTGGGATTCACTGCTGCAGCAGAGCAGATTGAAATATCGCTTTCAAAAGTAATGACTAATTTAGTTAACTTTGGCTATCAACAATAACAGCACCTGGCATTTACTCGAGGAGCCTCTCTCTGCCTTTATTAATGTCTCATGCTGTAATGAGCCTGAGTCAGTGTGAGTGTGTGTGTGAGAGCACAACCCTGCCCCTCGAGCAAAGACAGGCACCGAGAGAGAAATAGAGAGGTTTGCAACGCTGCCATTACTTGCTCAATAACCTTATCCGCAATGGTAATCTTACTCCCTAATTTCAAGTACCGATAGCAGATCTGATAACTCAAATTAAGAACCAGTTCTCCGTTAGAACCCGGTTTTGAGGGGCCTCCCTACTTTTCATATGTATGCACCAGCTGTAATTACAACACACATTTAGCTGGTTAAATGTGTAATTTGTAAGAAGTTGTAATTATTAACAATATTAAGAACTGGGAAAAAGACCATCAATCATTAATGATATCAGGGCAGTGTTTTGGTTTTCCTAGGCCTCAATTTAAAACATACCTGTCTTGGCAGGAAATATGGTGCATCTGTCTCCAACACAATGCGGTTCAGAGGGATCTGGCGGACAGCATCTCGGGCCTCGGTGGCCTTGTAGTAGGTAATCAGGGCTGTGAAACCCACATAGAGATTGGGGAACTCTGTCAGGAAGGGCTCAATCACTGGATAACTGTTTGTGAAACAGTGCCTGGAAATAATCAGGAAGTAATCAAGAATGAAAATTCACAGATTAAATGCAGTTAACACTTTGAAGGCCTTTTGTCACCCTCAACATTCGTTGATTTGGCAAAATGACCAAAAATACTCTTAATAGCGAAAGATATCTTAAGGATTATACCTTTAAACCAATACATTTGACTGTTCATGTTGATAAAAAAGGCAGGCAATATATATATATATATATATATATACACACACACACACACACACATAATACATATATACACACACATATACATAAAAAAAATATATATATATATATATATATACATATATACACACACATTTATATATACCACACAATATATATATATATATATATATATATATATATATATATATATATATATATATTTACACACACACACACACACACACACATATATATATATATATTTTTTTTTTAAGTGGTGTAAAATGAGTAATTGATCAGAAGATTTTCCTCCACACGCACCTGTGAATTCTGTATTCCCTCGGGACCCATTTCTTCATGATTGCCAGCAGGTCATCATCTGCGTCCCGACAGTGGATCACCAGAGGCTTCTGCATGGCCACAGCCAAACGCAGCTGACGCGCAAACACCTTCACAAAGAAGCAGAGACACAAAACACGGACCACAACATTCATTTTTATTTAGCTTTACAATAGTATCATTCAATTCCACACAATACATAAGCAGTTACTGGACTAGAAAGTTTTATTCGACGCAGACCACATCAACCTAGATTATACCTCTTTTTGCCTGGTGGAGTCAGTGGAGTTTTTATGGGAGTAGTCCAGGCCTATCTCACCAAATGCCACAGCTTTTGGATGCCGCATGGCCATCAGTATGTTGCGTTCCTGGACACTTGAGTAGTCTTTGGCAAAGTGGGGGTGGCACCCAAACGCCCCCCATACCATGTCTTCAGCCAGCAAACCTTCCCACAGGGCCTCCTTCACCATGAGCCTTGGGTTGCAGAAGTTGGCAATACAGCCTCTGAACTGTGGAGGAAAGCTGCTTTGGTACTGCCTTTGAAAGCTGTTGAATGTCCCGCAGAAGCCAAGCTTCCCATAGAGCATGTCTATATGACAGTGTGTGTCTATGAAACCAACCTGATTGTTCAGGTTGGGGTAACTGTTCCGCATAGGTTCTGCCCCCAAGGAAAATCTTCTTTTAGGGGTGCCACCATGTGTAAAGGAGTAGGGAGGGTGAAGCATGGAAGAGCCAGCATCGGACTGCCTGCGTGTTGTTGTAGACTTCAAGTGAGGGTTCAATGCTCCTCTATTTGAGTGTAGTGGCAGAGCAAAGGGATCCGATAAATAGGCCATAATGCTGGAGGAGCGGAAACTCTCTGTCTCAACTCTGAATGTCTTTGGAGGGGCCATGTTTGTTGGGTGGGGCTGCTTGACGGAGACAAAAACTTTCCTGTGTGACAGTGAGAAAGGCATCTCAATGTCCTCATCAGCTGCCTGGACAGCCTCAGTGGTTTCATTAGTGGATGAAAAAGTTAGAGAGGAAGTAGCATCTCCCTGGGTTGTCACAGAAGGACTTTCCCACTGTTGGCTGTCAAAAGAGCAACAAGTCAAAGAATCTGGGATATACTCCAGGGCAGGGAGGGACGAGTCACATTCCTCGGCTTCTGGTCCAGTTTCTGTAGCAAATAACTTGTCTTGAGAGGTTGTTTCTACAAGCACAGAGTCCTGAGCAACTAATATCTCGGGTGAATCTTCTCCTTTTAGCACAACACTCTGAAAAAGTAAAAAATATCTCCATTATCTTTTAAGCCTAAGTCAATATTTTAATGGATTTCAATTTCCTGCCTTCTGTACCAACATTATGCTTTGGATTTTTCTTTTTAAATTTGAAAACATAAGCTAAATGAAAACAAAATGTAACCAGACAAGAAAGACAAATTATACTGTTAAAGCATTTATAAAAGTTATAAGCAAACAAAACTACAAGAAAAGATACATTTCTAAATGTTAGTTAACTTACTCTTCCGTCTGTTTTTAGCTCTGAGCTGTCACCTTGGGCTCCAATGTCCTCAAACACCTGAAGAGGGGACCACTGTTCTTCCTGGACAGTGCCGTTGTCTTCAAATTCATTTTCAGGTTTGATTGAGGAACACTTTATATCTATGACCGTTCCATCAAGTGATGCTGGACTGGCCGCTTCAGTCTTCACTGGTGAAGACACAAACGGCAAAGACAGGCTGTTAGTGCAAGTCCTGGGGATCTTTGTAGAGCTGCCTCCGGTGCTTGGGTTGCCAATGGCTGCGATCAATGCCCTCCTGTAGATAGCCTTCGATCCCTCTTCGGGTGTCCTCTCTTTCTTTTTCAAGACGAAAGAGTGAGGTGGAGGTGATACTTGCTGGCTCTCTGTGGATTCCAGCTGCCAGGATAAGTTGTCCATAGGTTTCTCCTGATAGTTATGGTGCGCAAACGGAAAAATAAATCAGTAATTTCTTACTAAACATAATGCATGAAATAGCGCATTTGAGACTTTAACTTTATCAAAAACACTTATTATTATTATAATAATAAGTTATATTATATTTATTATTAAGACCATTAATAAAAATATAAAAACTTTATTCGTCACATACACACAACACAATGTAGTAAAACTTAATTACTGCATTTAACCCATCCTAAGTATTAAGAGCAGTGGTCAGCTATACATACATATGCACCTTAAGGTTCAGTGTCTTGCTCAGGGACACTGTGACATGTGGCCGGAGGAGCCGGAGATCGAACCGCCAATCTTGTGGTTCTATTTACCTCTGAAGTGGTGAATTTTTCCAAATTTATCCTGGAAAGCTTCCTCAGCTTAAGCTTGCCAAAAGAGGGTGTGCTTTCACCGAGCACCCCTGCTTTTCTCTTGGGAGTGTCCAGACTCAGTGCTCCAAGGCCATCAGGTCCTGGAGAGTCTCTGAGGGGCAAAGTATTTGACTCTTCATTCGGCGACATATTCCAGCGAGAGGGCGTGCCTAAGCCAGCATCTCTCTGCTGAGGATGTGTGGGTGAGGTGATTGTAGTTCGTCGCCACTTAAATGTCAACTTCTTTCTGCTGCTGTCCATGTCTGAGAGTTCTAATCCAAAACACAGTTAGAAAAGGAATGAACAGATCTGTATGACTATCCAGTACATCATGCAAGCAACAAGGTAAAAACATGAAAGCCTCACTGTTCAAGTACTCTTGAAAAAATACAGTATTCTTTTTTTCTACAATAATCATCTCGATCATCAAGAGCTAACCATGCACTCATTAACTATATAGCATGCTGTGTATGCTAAATACCTTTTTGCCTATAGGGTATTCCTTTAGTCTTACTCCATCAGCTAAAAACACACCTTTTTAAACTGCCTTTTAACTGACTTGGATTATTTCAATAATTTTATTTAGGCCTGTCTGGTTATACAGTATCCTTTTATTATCGTCTCGCATGTCCTTTATTAAAGCATTTTGTAACTACGTATTTGAAAAAGTGCTATTCAGATGAAGTTATTATTATATTTAGAGTCTTGCATTGCCAGACCTATATCCACAGCGCTGTGGAGGAAGGTCTGGCTCCACCACATAGTCTACATTCTGGGATAGGAGAAAAAAAACGCAGGTTGTTTGCATTTCTTTAAACCAATCACAATCGTCTTGGGCAACCGTAGTTCCTGACACAGAGGCGGTGGCTCTGCAAAATGGTCTTGGGAAGGAACTTGTTTTTTGTTTTGGTGGAACATTTGCACCCCGCAAAAGAAAAAAACATAATTAAATGATTGATGATATAATATTAAATGAAGTAAACCGTTCACACAATACAGTAACGTAAGCTATTTAAATTAGCTAGATACATGGTTAAACGTAATTTGCTCTTACCACTGAACACTGTGTGTATTTGTCCATAGAAATCCCGCTCATCGGTCCAAAAACGTCTCAGTTAAATAGTAAATGCTGTAAACATATTCTTTGTAAATCTTCACAATCATTCACTGAAAGAACCAAGCAGGCCTGATTTATTGCATGATCCAAATTTTCTTCAAAACTTGCCATCTTCAGCATGTGGCTTGCTAGCTCGAAGTTTGTCGTTGTTTCCCGTAACGCCAACAGAACGGCAACACACAGAAAGCGGAAGGTGAGGGACAAAGCCTGATACGACGCAACGGATGTCAGTCTTTACCCTGGAAATGTACTTCTGTAGATCCAAACTATTATATTCATAAAGGCGACTAGTTTTTTTATGATGTTGACAGAGGTGGTCTTTGTTTCAGGTGAGGTGGCGCCAAGGCTTGGTTACCAACTGGGTAGTCTATATCCACAACGTGGATTGCTCCGATGCCGCCGGATTTCACTCTTTTCGGCCGGATGTCTGGTACCTTCCGCTCTCTTTGTGTTGGCAGGGCTCGACATTAACATTAACATCCTTTGGACAAGTACATTCACGTTTCACTTGTCCATGCACAAAAGTCACTTGTCCGGGTAAAGATTTATCATTTTATATATATATATTTTTGTTTTTTTTGTGTGTGTTTTGCTAATGCAGAATTCGAACAAACCGTTGAAAGCATCCAAACACTATCAACATTAATACAATTCAGTTGAAACACTAGAAACAAATGTGTCCCAACAATAGATTTCCCCTTCAACAAGAAAAAAGGATCTCCAGACTCCATAATACAAAGTAATACGTTGCACGCCGCTGTGCAGTGTATCACCAGAGGTAGTGGTTACTTGAACTTATACTATATCTAAAATAATTTTGTAGACATAACAGTAGGATTTTGACACTAAATGTTGGTGTTAACTTTTATTTTTTCTTTCTACCTGGCAGAGGCTGATTCACCAGGGGATCCTTTAAAAGGTGTAGCTACTTTACAGTTGATTATTAGCCGATATTTAATCTGGCAAGGTTTTAAAAGCTGAGGTTTTACAATAACTGACAGACAAACGAGCAGCAGAGTAGTAACGCTACGAGACAGAGAGCCGTCCACTAAATGAATCAGATTAACTTCATGCTTCATCCACACAAACACACAAACAGAAATGCCAATAAACCAAAGCACATTTTTCTCCCATCCCAGAATGCTGTGTAGACTAGCCAGACCCACCTCCGCAGCGCTGTGGAGGAAGGTCTGGCAATGCAAGACTAAAGCCTCTGTAATGTTTTACCACCTTGACTAGTAGACCTGTTTTCTTGTTGGCAAAGCGAGACTACCAACTGGGCAAAGCAGGTGACTGCCCCAGGGCCCAACTTTGTATGTGAATATGCAACACTAAAGCACCATATCAACTGACATGATCTTGCTTTATTACCTTATAAGAGGGACAGTGAGTCAAAATATAGTTTTCAGATATTATATAGCCTATTTTGTTTACATTGAGGTGAAAATTCCTTAACAAATTACAGCACAGAAAACCTGGGGCCAGGTATTATCCAGAGAATAATGGACCCCAGGAAGAGCTGCTCACCCTCAATAACTTACTGGTGCTGAGTAGCCATGGTCAGGTGTCAGGTCAAACTTATACTTTAATAATCTAATTATCTGAGCTCAAAACATTTTATTGTTGTTGTACATAGCACATTGTTAGCCCTGTGTCTATTGCATAGGTTTTTAATTGCTGTGAAATTACAGAAAAATTGGTGCAACATATGATGGCCACCAAGAAATGCCATTGTGGTTATGTCGGAAACAGCTGGTGGCCAATTACTGGGTCAACTTAAGGAGACAAGGAGATAACCATCCAACAAAAAGGGTGCTGCAGACATGTTTAGAGGAGAGGACACAAAAAGGAAGTTTTTTGCTGGACAGGAGAGCAAATGGCAAAAGATATGGGGGTGTATAATAAAGAATTGTGTGCAACGTGTCCTTGTGTCATTCAGAAAATGTACACAGGGTTAGTAGTAGAGTAGAGGACAATGTTAAAAGTATATTAGAGTGTGAAGACAGTGGCCAAGGAAGCAAAGTGTTATTTAGTTTTTTTTCAGAGTGACTGGACTAGAAAGATGGCTTTAAGATGAATGGACACTGAAGGAGAGTAAAACCTGCAGGAGGCAGTAACGCAACACTGGATGCCAACTGCCGATACAGCTACGGCATTTAGCTGAGAGAAAGTGGATACGACAGTTAGCTAGGGTTAGGCACCAAAACGACTAACGTTAGAGGAAAAAATATATCATGGTTTGGATTAAAACACTCCCGATGAACGAACACGCGTTTCCTGGGTTTAAAATACTACAATTATATTGTTATATTGGATTAGATTTTGCGTAACTTCCGGACGTAGCTGTATCCCTTCTAGCCACAACCAGATGATCATGGCCACCAAGTTTTTTTTGTAGCATAGCTAACTTAGCTACACCTGAAGATGTGTCAATTAATTTCAGGTGTTAAGGTTTTTGCAGAAATGTGCCACCATCAACAGTTAATGTTGTGTTATATGTTAATGTAAAGTTAGTGTTTGGGGGATTTTGTGCAGCTGTAAATAATCAGTCAGACCTGGCCTCAGGAGAAAAGACGCTGAAACGTCAGTCATTGGTGAGATTTTGGTAACGTTAATAAAAGAGGCCGTTAGCTAGCACCTTAACTTTAGCCAACTAGCTAGCTAGCTAGCTAGCGTTAACGTTAGCTAACATTAACTATTTTCACTTGCTGATAAACTGCGACATTTAAAAAGTAGCTAGCTCAATGTTCTGGCTACGAAACTTATTAATTAAATATTATTATTAATTAAAAGTTATTTTTATTGTGACTTTACACTTGGTCACACATATAGTCAGTTAGTTAGCCAAATGGCACACAATTTATTTAACGAGTTAGCTAGCTAACGTTTAAGAGTTGTCAAATTACCTTCTCAGGCTTGGCGCAGTAAAAATGGCAGGGTGGGAAGATGTCACTTTATCAGCGTTGGTTCAGTCAGCCACTCGGTAACTGAGCTTACACAATTTCTTGCTAACAACGTTTCAAAACAAAATCAAAATATGACGATTTAGACTGACATGTTCAATATTGGATTGAATTACAAGTTTGAGTTTAATTAACCACTAGATGGTGTTAAAGTTCGGGTTTGGTTTGGACCGTTTGAACCCATGGTCTACGTCTCGCGAGATCAACCAACGAGATGTGACTAATGAACGACAACCATAGAAAAAAATAACTCAATGAAAAAGTCAATTGCGAAAAAAAGATGGGGTGCCTTTGCTGGCATGATTATGAAGTTTGGTCATTTGGTGCTCAGAACTATAGTCTAAAGACAAAGCCTTTGCATATATTTAAACTATAAAAGGAAAACAAGCTTTTAAATAGTAAATACAATAAAATGTATACTCTATACAAGTTTAGAGGGAATCCTGATTATGAAAAATGAAAATAAAGACATAAGACAAGATAGCAACAAAACGATAAACACACAATTTAGAAGGTAGCAGGTAATCTTCAATTTCAAGCCCGTTTTTAAAGGTGGTCAGAGGTGAGACAGGCAGTATTTAATGCTGAACAGTGATACTATACAAAAAATGTGTACTCAATACATCTCAATTTCATTTCTAGATATCTACAAATTAACTTAAAGCAGTGGTCATCATGCCCTATGCCAAAAACTGCACTTAAAAAAAGAAGGGGTCAGATAATGCATTTAACAACTCCCTTTGAGATGTTACCTTAGTAAGTTAAGGTATTTTAAACATTATCCTAAGCACATTATTGCAGTCACACAAAATTCCCAAGTTTAATACTTCAAATACAGCAACATAATATCCACTAAAAAGCAAATCACTCGTCAGGTAGTGGAAATGGTGTCTTGACAGTTTTTTAAGTGTAGACACAATCTGGTAAGGTGATAGATGATTAATTACAGTCTACCCTCTTGAGTAAAATCCTATGGTTTTAAGTGATTTCAAAAAATATATGAAGGTTACAAAAATTAAAGTAACACCTTTTGTTAGACTTTTGGTAATCCCAAAAATGTCTTGTAGGCACCAAAGCTGTATCCTTTACCTGTAAGGAAGGAACGAAGATACATCAGTCCTCTGACCTGTGTAAATCAATCATAATGTAAAGTGATATTAGTTATTCTACTAAAATACAAATACAAGACACATAGTTAACCCTCATTTAGACACAAGTGTTTTGTTTACATTCTCAAAAAGCTACTTGGTCGTCTTTGAATATAAGCTTCAAAACTGTAATAGTTGAGTACACAGTGGGAAGTCTGAACAGCAGGATCAGTAATAATGAAAGAGATTCAGGGTATGTACATGTGAATGTCACACTAAGCTGATACTTCTTGTGTAGGTGACATTCAGATCGGTGCTTACATGGTGAGCCCTTCTTTTCAGTAACCCAGTAACAGAAACCCCTCCTGGCACGGTCATTGAACTCATTCCTGAACTGGGGCTTGTTTTGAGGTGAGGTATTTGGTGTATTTTGATTCACACCTAAAGGAAAAAAATATATAGTGAAACATCAGGGGAGCAACTAATAAAAAAAGTAAGATATTTTAACAGCTCTTGTTAATGTGGGACCAACCGTATGCTTGCACCATGGAGGGAACCGGATCATTAACTGCAGTTTCAGCCAGAATCAATGGAGGCAACAGGCTGCTGCTGGGGGTATGGTTTAGAGCACCTTCATGTGATTCATACACTAGGGCATATATAAAGGGCATATAATAGGGCGTATAATAAAGCCAAAATAAAAACAGTTTTCTTTGTAACACATGAACATAACTCTCTGCCCTCTCTGTACAGTGGACAGTGCTCTCCTGGTCACCTCCCAGTTGTATATTATCTGTGAAATTGGGTTATTTTCACAAACCTCTGTCCTTCAACAAGGCAGCTGGAACTGATGCAAAATAAACTGGAACCTAGGTGGAAATAACTGCATAGTATCACAAGAATAAAAAGTAGTTGTATGTTTTTATTATTAATCAAGTGTGTCGTAAGTTTATATATCATTCTTTAGATTTTTGTTTAATTTGTTCTTACCGTTGTTTTCATTTTGCTCCAGTGGTCTGTCTGGAGATGTGGAAACATGACAGGGTGACTCCTCGGCCAAAATGTCATGCTGGTGAAGAAAATCGAAGGATCGTGAATATTAGCTACCGTGTATTCCTCCAGTCCAATGAAGTGACACTGTGCAAAACACGGCTGCAAAACAAATACTTAACATGTGTGAGAGAGAAACCTCTCGACAGTGACCAAGTACTTACTTCTCTCCCCTAAAACGACTTGGGTCCCATGTTTTATTCTTTTCCCCTGTCTGCATGTTCATGATATTACTGCAGCCAGCTCACCTCGACTCTCACACACACACACAAAGATGGGTTGTGTTACTTTGTCGCTTAGCAACCAGTTTGACAACAGTACCCCTGCTGTGTTGAACTAGAGCAGGTTATAATTTCATATTGTGACTTAAAAGGGACATCCTTGTGTTTGTCTGTGACTTTAAACAGTCGGCTTTATACAAGTGTCAACTGTGTGAAGTTATTCAGCTTGTACCAACCTTAATTACAATAATTACAATTAAATTGCTTTAAGATTTTAAAATGCTAATCCACTGTATGTTGTTAAAATCAGTTAACTTTGTTGCGCCGGAAAGCCCTGGATATTCCTAAATCATAAATCAGCAGTGACAAAACGAAACATTTCATCACACTTACAAAATAAACAGTAGTAATGTTGTAGTTCTCCACCAACATAATAGCTTCTCAATAATCATCCCTATACGCTCTGAGCAATAAAGTCTCACTTTTATGATTTTTGTTTTGTGACTAGTCAGAATTTACTTGTTCATAATCAATGAGCTGAGCAAATAACTAAAATAGAAAGTCATCACAGCTTTCAACTAATTAAGAAATATATCTTTTATTTATGTATTACACAAATAAACAATTAAGGTCTTTGAGATACACCAGCAATGTATACATTTAAAACATGGTGACAGAAGCACAAAATAGGCAGAATTAAAAAGTAGGCAAAAAAAAAAGCATAAACTCCTTAGTCAGTGTTTTTTTACAGCCTAGTCTTAAAAAAATGCAAAGACAATGTTAATTGTTTTGTTTTTTTACCATAGGAAATCAGCTGCAAGACAAAATGTTAGAAGAGACTCGGTCAATTTATGGTGGTAGGTATATTCTGACAAAAAGTCTACATTCACCAGAATAGGACAACTTGGAAAATACACCCATAATCACTCCATGTTTTTCAGATTTCAAGTGCCAAAGCAAAAGCTTTATGATGATTGCTGAAAAGTTCAGTCTTTAAACTGCTAGAATAACAAAGTAAGATGTTTTTTGAGGGGAGAGGTGCAGTAAACTGAATTGGTTAAGATCACCTTATCTCAGGCATTCCCAATAAGAATATTAACAACACATATCTCTCTGAAATTCCTATCTAATGTGACTATATACTTTTTATTTAGTCTCCTTTATAACATGATATTTAGGACAGAAGAGCAGTTATAACACTGCATGCATGACAAAAACATAGTTGTACTGTAAGATCTGTCTTGTGCATATGATCGAATAGGATTTTAGGCCAGAACCTGGCGATATGGCAAAATAAAGTAGAGAGTAACATAATCAGATAGGCATCAATAACAAAAATTTCTCTAATTGCCTTTTAGGAATAAACCTTCCTTAAACAAATCCTTAAATACCATTTTAGAGGTTAAACAATACTATTTAACTGAAGATGAACTGAACACTCCTTGTCCTAAAAGGTAAATGCTACATACAGTTTTTTTTCTGCAAGGGAAGACATTTGCCAAAGCCAATGAGTGAATATAACAGGCAGCAGATCAAACTCCTTTGCAGCAAATGTAAGACCTCTAGGGAAGTCTTTGCAACAGCTGCTCACTCACCCAAGAAGTAATTCCAACGTTGTATCTTATATTTCATTAATTCTGGCTTCTGTGCTTTCTAATAGTGTGGAATATAATATTGCTGTCTATATGAGACCATTATCCATCCAGTTTCATGCCTCATTCCTCCTGGCAATGGATCCTCTCCAGCAGATGCTGCTCTACCCGCTGGTTCATGCGGTGCAGATCTTTCAATACATTGGGCAGATCTTCCAGCTCCTCGTGGAGACACCGTGCTATTTCCAACCTCCTGTAGTCTTCTGCTCGTACCAGACGCCGAATAACCTGAAGAGCACGATCCTTGAGGCTGTAAACTGTGTAAACCAAACAAGAGAGAAATTGTTGAAAAAATGTTAAGCAAAGACATTTCTATAAAAGATTTCTGAAGGTTTTTTTGTAATTTTGTGACGCTTTGAACACTGTAAGCAAAATGCAATTCACCTATTTTTATGCAGTGTGGTAGAATTATCAATACAAGAGATCTCAAATTCCTGTCAAATAAAGCCAAGACTACCTGCATGACCTGATAAAGGCAAGTGGAAAACTATTAGTACTATTTTAGTAATTTGTCCTTTTAAACTATCAGACTGGAAATTGTTCACAGCACCGTAATCAACAATAGTTTGACAGGCTTTTAAAATACAAAAGATTTGGAGTTTACTAGCTAGCTAAGTGTGCTCAGATGCAGTCTACAGTGACATGGGCTTATTACACAGTGCATAATAAATGTACTCTTGTTGGTTGTTTGTGAGTAGCAATGAATTAAACATGATAATGGCTAATATTTAGTTAATGTGGCTAATCTTACCTGGTAAAGTGATAATAGCATTTCTACCCTCTGCTGGTTTAGGAAGATACAGTTCTTTGCAGTTCACTCTCAGTGGCTCATCAGTCTCTGCATCTCTGAACATCCATGGGTGACCTGGGAAAAACCATTCATATAACTATCAAAAATGGTGACCAACTTTGTAGCTCGTAGTGTTTTTTGTCTGAAATGCAACATTCAATTAAGGTTTTCAGCTGTCTCAGTTAAATCACAGTGGCAGCTGTCAGCATCCTGGGATGGAAGAATGGGCAGAACCTCTTCTGCTGTTTATCTTAGTGAAAGTCTGACTTTTTCATTTCCACAAATTAAAAGAGCTGTTAAATATTATAGAAATAACATGAAAGGCTTCTGTTAAAATCTGGGCTGCTTTTGTTTTTTATGAAATAACCAACAGCATGCTGCCCCTGGATGACTTATCATTATGGGAAACGTGCAGTGGCGAGCATATCCACTCAAGCACTGTACAAATACTGTAAATCATGGTGTATTATTTAAGTATGCATGATTCTGTATTTATGCTAATACTATACTACAGTACTTTTATTTAAGTAAAATGTAAAATCCATGACTTACTTATTTTTACCCAGTGGTATTGCTACTTGAAGAATTGTAGTACTACTTGCACCACTGGAAACGTAGATCAAATCTTAGACAAAGTAGCAACCCCGTATGCATAAGTAGCTTGCAATGTTGGGAAAGCCTTACCGATAAAGGTCGACATTTCTCGTCCCGTTCCTGGCTGTAAATCAACGTACGCCCGGGGTTCTCCGCGGTAATCTATCCATAGTGGTCGTACGACACGGGGACTGAGGTTACGAAACACAGCTTTAATCGGTATTCGACTGTTCAGGGAGCGAACCAGGGGAAGAGACTGTTCTCCCTCTTGAGGCATTGGTGCTGGTCGCTTATTAACGCTTAGCTAATGGTTAGCGCAGTGAGATTAGCCGTTTAGCTAACGCTAGCTAGCAGCAAGATGGCAAGAAATCCATGTTGTCGACAAATGGAGTTCGTTGAATCAATAGGTTTAGCACTTAGTCTGTCTAACGTTTATTAGATTACATCGTTTATAAAAAAAAATGTAATACAAGCAACTGTTTCAGTAACACTAGGAGAGAACAGTCTACTGTACTTTTTTAAATCTCAACTACTTTGTTTACATTTACTCTTCCGGTTGAGTTGAGAGTCCCTGGACGTCAAACTATTCTGTGCTGTGATTGGTCGAGAAGCATGATGACGTTTCGGTCTCACAGAGGATTTTTCGTGCCTTGGACTTTTTTTTTCTGTCTGTTACAAACGAAGCGAAACAAGAAAAGCAGAGCCATAGAGATATAAGAAAATTAATTACAATCTTAAAATAAATATTTCATAAAATAAATTTACTTTTAAGGTAGTTGTACTTTATGTGAGCATTTTCATTTTATACTACTTTACTCCAGCAGGCCATAGGCTACTGTGCTTTTACTTCATTTACAACTCTGCATACGAAGATTGTACATAAAAAACATGTGGTAGTCATATAGAATAAGATAAAATGTTAAGATAAATCTGCAGTAGGGCCTACATGAAGTGGTCAAAATGATCTCCACTTCTATAAACTTACACGTTTAGTCAGTAATATTAATCCAATATAATAAAGTAATAATAAAATTTACTTTTGATTATTTTGCTGATAATACCTCTGTATTTATTTTCACCACTGTTAATCAACATATTAAACGCGATTAAACACAAAATATTCTTATTATATCCTATGTTTGTATTAAGCAACCTTGGCTATAATTAAGGGTATGATAAAAGTCTTACCAAACCTGATAAAACTACTGATAAACAGTCATCAAAACGTGTATTTATTAGATGTTCTGAAGCTTATATCACCTGTATAAGAATTCCATTATGTGCACAAACACAATGAGCACATAGCCTACAGGCTTCATTTTTTAGTACCTGTAAAGAATCACAGGACTCGGGTAGGCTACTTAATGAATGTGAGCTCCACCCAGTTTCATCCTCACATGAAACACAAGGGCACAGCAGGAAGACCAACCTCCTCTTTAGGGATGATTTCCAACCTGAGCTCGACCACAAACAGTATCAATTCACCTCCGGCACTATTTAAAAAAAAAAAAAATCTGTAAAGGTAGGTAGAAAAACTTTTTTTTAAATGCCTTGCTGAAAAGATTCAATATGTCACTGGTTATACAAGTGCAAACTTGCTTATGCTGGGATGTTGAGAGACGATGGTTAGGCTACTGTTTTAATTTAATAGGTAATGAAAGTGTTAAAATCTTTAGTTATTAGCTTACATGACATAGCCTACTCGGTCCTAATTAAGATTTTCAGATTGATTGTGTTCTGAAAAAATTACGAGTCTTAGACTGCGCGTCCTTTTACCCCCCACCTGTCTGTTTGTCGGCCAGTTGGAGAGACGACCAAACACAATGTGTCCTCTGAATGACAGTAACTTTGTGGATACGGAGGACGCGGCGAGAGATGAAAGTCTGGCCACGCTGGAGATCTCGCTTCTCAGTGTCATCTTCATTAGCGCCGCCATCCTCAACACCTCCCTGCTGATCGTCCTCTGGAGAAAGCGCAAACAGATATCCAGGATGCGCGTCTTCGTCTTCCACCTGTGCCTGGCGGATCTGGTGGTCGCTTTCTTCCAGGTGTGCCCGCAGCTCGTGTGGGACATCACAGACAGGTTTGTCGGACCAGACCTGGTGTGCCGCCTGGTGAAGTACCTTCAAGTTGTCGGGATGTTTTCATCCACTTACATGATCGTGGTGATGACAGTTGACAGATACCAAGCTGTCTGCAACCCGATGGTGAAGTTCCAGCGGACAAGCACCAGACTTAACATCCCTGTGTGCATGGCGTGGGGGATTTCTCTGCTTTGCAGCTTGCCACAGGTTTTCATTTTCTCACAGGTCGAGGTTTCACCTGGTGTGTTTGACTGCTGGGCCACATTCGTCCAGCCGTGGGGGCTGCAGACTTACATAACCTGGACCACGCTGGTCATTTTTATTTTACCTGTTATTACAGTTGTTGTTTGCCAAGTGCGCATCTTCCGAGCCATCCAGATCAACTTGTACCAAAAGACTCAGCAGGGCAACGTGGGTCTCCCTCTGCCATCCAGAGCCAGTGGTGTGGCCAGAATGTCCAAGGCCAGGGTGAAGACGCTGAAGATGACGGTGGTCATCGTGCTGGTTTATATTGTCTGCTGGGCTCCCTTCTTCACCGTCCAGCTTTGGTCCGCCTGGGACACAAATGCGCCGAAAGAAAGTAAGTCAGAAGGTATTCCTTGCTTGTGGTCAGTTTGATGTGGTTAATTTTTTTGTAATCATTTTAGTGTATTGTATAGTGTAGGATATTTCATTTTGGTTTACTTTCTAAATACGTGCAAGCTATCCGAGAAGTGCTCATTTACGCACAGAAGCCATATTCAGAGGTGGCAAAGGACACTTCTTTGAAAACACATGACGCTTTCCACTATCATTCCAGCTGCGACTTTCACCATCCTGATGTTGCTGGCCAGTCTGAACAGCTGCGCGAATCCCTGCATTTACCTTCTGTTCAGCGGTCAGTTTCCCAAGAGGCTGGTGACGCTGCTGTGCCAGCGGCGAAACGAAGGTAAGGATTCAATCAATGAAGAGAAGACGCTGGTCAGTACGTTGTACATTAGCTTCAAAAATGTCTCTGAGTCCAAATGAGGGCAATACGTTATAATTTGGAAACGGAAAAGCCTTTCGGTACGCCTCGCGGAGCTGCCTGAGGGAGATAAGTATGTGGGTTTCTATGTGGTTGGCCCAGTCTATGTCATGGAAGCATTCGCCAAAAGCAAACCTGGAATGGGTGGCCATGAGTGAGAACTGCGCTCCACATGTAGTTGGATGTTGACAGATGACAAAAGCAATTGTTGTTTTGTTGGACTGTAGGGCCAGTGCCCTTTTGGGAAAACAAAGAATCAGTGTGGACTCTGTAAAGAACATAATTTCATCACATTGTCATGACTGTGACAGTATTGATGTGACATAAAAAACATTCCTCACATTTAATAGAAGCTGGATTTGGACTTCATGAACACTTTTGCTTTTTCAGGCAGATTCAGTGATTGAATTTCAGATAATGCTGTGAAGGATAAAGAAGAACATAATAATCATGTATTGTTATTTTGTGGAAACACTGGTATTTGATGGAATATTGACTAAAATATCCTTCATTATACTACAGTATCGCAATACACCACAGTCCTTTGAGTTAAACTCAGATACCTTAAGGGATTACGTATAGCCTACTGTATATATAACTTTATTTACCAAAAAGGAAGCTATTACAAAGACAGAAAGCAAGAGCAACTGTTTTCATGAAGAAGAAATACAAACACATTGTTTAAATAATGAAATGCAATATGTGCCTGCTTTCAAAAAGGCTGTATTTAGAGACTGTGAGATACATTTGTCACTTAAATGTTCTTTGTGGTGAATAACTGTTTTAAAATCAAACACTGAGTGACTGTGTTTGTGAAATATTGTTCAGGCTATAACCAACAGAAAGCAAGTGTGGAATCAAGTTATATTCTCACAACTGCTTTGTCTTTTTACTTGTGTATAAGTACATATTTTCAATCCACTAATTACAAAGTAAGAACCTAATTATGATCATAATATTCAAGAATTTGTTTTTCCATTTATTAAAGTATGTAATGTACAGATATTAGCCAGTTGTATGTCTTAACATGGTATGTGCATGATCTGCTGGTCAGGGATTTTCACATTTAAGGAGCAGCATACCAAAAGACTGACACAGCCTAAAAGAATGTCACACATGCACATGATACACAGACAGGGAACGTGGTCCATTTATTTTTCACATATAGTCATATAAGTACAAAGCCGTCATTTCTTTTCAGCTATTATTTTTGGACAATTAGGAAACAAATGCTCCATCATTAGACCAGACTGATAACCGTTCATTAGCGTCTGTTGCCTGTGTGGTATTGGGAATGTGCAACAGTGGAAGGTTGAGGTAAACATTTTGGATATGAACCACATAGGTGGTATGTAAATGAGCGTGCAAAAAAATGTACGCATGTTTCAGCAATAAGGTCATAGTTAAAGGTGGTGTTGTACCAGACCTCATATATTGTCCTCCCTATTAACATACATGAGGGGTTCAGGAAATAAGGAACCCCTCTGTGCAGCAGTACAACCAAGGGGGTAAGCTTCGCTTCAGAACTCAAACCTCCTATGGCGCCATTTTGATGCTACAACAATATCAATTCTCGTTAGCATCCCATTGACTGCCATTCATTTTGACGTCACTTTGACAGCAAATAACTTTACATCTGAAGCGTTTAAAGACTATTTGTCCATTGTTTATTTCTAAAGAAACACGAAAATGTATAAAAGGCTCCATTACCTTGTACCTCACGTTATGGCTCCGTAGTAGATGTTTTTGTAAAAATAGGCTAACGATTGTGTCATAACCACGCGACTTACTGTCGCATAGTAGAGGAATTACCGTATAGTACAGGAGAAGCTCGCAGGCAGTTTCGGCTTACATTAGCTGTTTAAGTTTAATTACTAATGTTAACTAGCATTTCAGTTAGCAATAATTAGCCTGTGCCTATGTTATCTCCTTACATATACCTACACTCTCCGTCTCTGCAAGATTCAGAATGATTGAGATTTCTCTTGGCACAGCTAGCAGAAGACTTACAACTTTCAGACACGTTGCTCACTTCACAATTACGTCGTCTCTCTCAGTTGGAGCCTGCGCAGTAACGCTCAGCGCTCACCGGAAAAGTGCTTCTAATATCCTTCACTGGTCTCCGTCCAGAGCAACGGGGTCTGTTGGTCCATTCTTATATACTGTCTATGAGTACAACACCCTCACTCATATAGGCATCAGCATCACCAACATATATCAACATTATAGGCATTATAAATGTAAATGTTATGGCAGAGCAGTTGCATTGGATTGCATTACACTGTACAAGTGTGCCTAAAAAAAGTGTCACAACTGAGTGTCAGTGAGTTAGTTTCTCCCCCTAATTGACTTAAAAGTAAGAAATAACAAAATAAAATGTTGTTGCTTCTAAACTGCTGATTTGAAAGTCTGCGTTGTCCACTGCCATTATTTACTCTTGTCTCGACCAAACAGAGAGAGAGGCCATAAACACAGCCAGTTGTGCTTCTTTTAAACCATTTCCTCATCAGACCCTTGAGGTCACATCACCTTTAAGTCTTTCCCGTGTTCTTTGATATGCCGATGAACATAATAATCTATAAAACAAGCATCTTCAATCTACCTTTATCAATCTAAATGGATTAACAGCCATTTAATTTGTACTGTATCTGTATGACAACTCCTGATGAGATGTAAAGCAGTGAGCAGACAGGTCAACTACTAATGCAAATAATTCTGTTTCGCTCATCTCACCTTGTTCTGTGTCCTATGTCGATTCCCAGAGGAAAACTTGATCAAACAAGTGCAGGATCCAAAGTGTTACTTATTGTATTTCAGAAGGTAAATTGTTACATTAGTATATCAAGTTACATTGTATTTGTACTCATATTGTTATTTCAAGGTTTAAATACCCAATAAATGTAAGCATACAAAAACCAATCCTTTTGATAACTGATTCATTGTGAATGTTATTTTATCAAGCAAAAGGGACACACACACACACACACACACACACACACACACACACACACACACACACACACACACACACACACACACACACACACACACACACACACACACACACACACACACACACACACACACACACACACACACACACACACACACACACACACACACACACGTCTTTCTGAGACATGTAAGTTAGGAAACAGTCACAGGATAACTGCATGTTTATTTTACTTTGTGGTACACTGAATATCAATGAAAAAAACAAGAAAAAGCTGTTTTCAGAACAATGCCATCGATTTCTTCAGTGAAGTAGGCTATCTATTTTATTGTTGGGGGTGAATGAAAGTCTGACAGCCTGCGAACACTGAATCAGCGACATGACAGAATTTAAATAGGCGTAACACGCGATTTAAGATTTTTACCTGGTATTTTCAGGGTGAAAACCTTTGTTTTAAAATGATATGATAAGAAGTCTAAGTTTTAAAATGTGAATGTAATCAAAATAAATGCGTCACATTTCTGAGGAAGTTTACATTTTCTGATTCTTAAAGGGGAACTCCACCGATTTGACATATTAAAGTCTGTTTCCAGGTCTTGGGGAATATGACTGGATATGTGAAAAAAGCCTTTTGTGGCTGCAGAGGGGAGCTGAGTAAAGTCTGCTAAATTGCCTCAAGTGATATGTCACACAACTCAGAACTGTACACCCATGACATGGTGCTTATATATAGACCATAAGAATAACATGTAATCATTTTCAAATAAAAAAACCATCACCCTTTAAAGAACAGTTATGACCATATTTCTACACAAATTTGCTTTAATGCCGAGGATTAAGCCTATGTGTCAAGATCAAAATACCACTCTCATAGCTGCACGGTAAATAGGCTATCAAGATACAGTCAGCAGCTGGTAAGCTTAGCTTAGCATAATGACTGGAAACACATGGAGGCAGCTAGCCTGGCGGTGTTTAAAAATGCCTCATTTATTTAATTTAAAAAAAAAAAAAAAAAAAAAAAAGTGAAAACTGGGAACAGGAATCTCCACATCCAGGAAATAGCCAATAACCTCTGTAAAATCACAAATTATCTTTCTTACAATTTTTTTTTAACTCACGGCTTTTCCATGAATTAAACAAACAAGATATGTGATTAATAAAATGTAATGGTGCTTGTAGGTAAATTGTGTTACCTTTGGACAGAACCAGGCTAGCTGTTTATCTGTTTCCAGTCAGTGTTCTATGCTAAGCTAACCAGCTGCTGGTGGTAGCTAAATATTTATCCTACAGACATGAGAGAGTAGTATAAATCTTCTTCCTTCAAGAAAATATCCAAACATTTAATTCAACAAAACCTCTTCACAATCTAGAGGATTTCTTATTGCGATTAATGACTTACTAATGAAAAGATTATTTTGAAACAATTCCCTGTGACATGAAGATATATGCGAGATAAGAGTCAGCCTTACAAACAGTATAACACCATTTATATTGCACAAAAAATGCTATAACTGCCTCTTATTTACAGCTACATTTATACAAACAAGAGCCAGCACCTTGCAACAAAATCGCAAGAAGTAAAATCCAGAAAACTGCGAAAGTACAAACCACAAAAAAAAACGTTGAATTATGTAAATCTTATCTCTTCATCACTTACAACCTTTTTATTGACATCTGTGGTTCACTAATTCATCAAACTCATCAAAAGACACTGAGCTGGGGTGTAGGCACACCATTTTAACATGCCACACATGAACAAACTAAAAGAAGATGTGTAAAAGATTCTCTCGCTCTGTGTGTTAATTAGCTTGAACCTTTATAGAAAAAAAAAAACAGTCCTCCATTAGACACCAGGACATCTCTAATTTCCACTTGTTTGTTTTTTGAAGCACATCATCTGGCAGGACAATGAACCTTCGTTGAATACAAAACCGACACCAGTTATAGCACATATCAATATACACCAGTATATTACACATTGTGGTTATTGTCACCTCAGTTTTTGTTTATTGCATAAAAAAACTGATGTGATAATAAAAAGCACACATGGATGACTATGTTAAATTACTTTTCAATCTTTCTGCATACAAAAATACATCTAATTCCAAGATTCAAAATATCCCCTATAGTAACAGATCTACACACAAGTGCCCTTTCATTCCCTCCACTTACCTTACGGCAGCTGAAATGAGAAAAACATATCTGAGAAACCCACAAAAGGATCTGAATGCTAAGATAATTCATATTAACTGGTTGGTTTTACAACAGATTAAAGTATGTGACCAACAATATTGCTATCTCAGCTGCATGCAATGAAACTCTCCATCATACAGAGGAAAGGAGTTGAAGGGAAATTATGCATTAAGCATAGCTTTTGTGTTTGTGTGTCTGCAGCTACCGAGGGTGCAGGTCAGCCCTGTCATGGAAACAATCTGTTCAATCTGTTATTCTCTATTTCTTCATCACTTTCTCACAATGCACTTAGTTGTCTCACTGCTGCTTTTACATCTCAAAAACCTTTAAGAACAATCACTACCTCTATTCCGTTCTAATTTGCTCTAGGAGCGCCATTTAAAGGCCTACTGACCTTTCCACTAATATGATGGATTTACTGCTAAGGGTGACAGGCGCTGTGTGATGCATTGATTACTAGAGATAATCGCAGCCAGAGAGTGCATGAACATCCAGGCTTGGGGGGTTAGCAGTTTTTTTGTTGTTGTTTTTTTTTTACGATAAATAATAGTTCAACTTCACAGGCAGAAGAGGCGGGAGCCCTGTCTCCCCTCCTCCCCCTTGTCCTGGGGGATACGAGGGAGCATAGCTGAACGGGTCAGACCCCAGAAACGAGCTGGAGTCAAGTCCTTCTTGGTGGCTGTGAACTTCCAACCCATATGAGACCCGCAGGTTCGGCACTGAGCAATTGTCCAGGCGTACCTAAAGGCAAAGGAAGAGGACATTTTATTAAAGATCCCCCTCTATCATGTTTTAAGATATAAAATAAATAGAATCTGCTTGGAATAAAGATGCAGTTTTTCCACATTTAAAAAGAATCTTAAAATAACATCTACTGCTTTCGTTGCAAAATCCAGAATCTATGAATATGCAAATATTCTTAACTTCAAAAGTTGAACTACTGGACACAAAATGTCTCCTACTTCCCTGAAAAGCCAATTCTTAGTGTATGTGCTCTGGAGGTTTCAAGTTTCCTAGTCACACTTGTGTAAATTGCATGTTGGATTACGATTGGGATGTCACATATCCACGTCTTCCACTCAGATTTAAGGTGAGCACAGAGAAACAGATGGAAATGGAAACAGCCTTCTAGTGTCTAACTCTGCATCACATCATTCTGCACAGTGAAGCTCATTAACTTTAGACAACATTAGAGAAGCAGTTGTAAAAACACATTTTTGAGTGGAGGGGGACTTTAAAATGAAATGTTTAAGTCTTTAAATGGATTAAACACTTAGAAATCTATCTTTTGCATATCAAATACTCGAGGATCGAAATCTCTTAAAAAAAAAGCTCTAAAAAGTTTGAGGCTCTTTCGTGGACGATGGCAACTGTATTCAGCTTGGATTCACAGCGATTACAGGGAACTCCAATGGCAAGCCTCATTATCAAGCATCAAGATGTTCATAGAAACTTCTCAGCGTGACGTGGAAATAGTGTTTGGGACATAGTGAACACACAGGTCTGGTCAGTGGAGTAGTAGGTTATGCTGCAGGAGTGGCTTGAGAAGTTTCTAGAGGATATTTTAATGCATTTTGAGTTTGAGTTTATTCAAACCTATAGTTCATTTGCTCTGGTCCGAATCAGTGGATGAGTTGGTAAACTTGTTGTGGTTGTTCAACCCCAAACCAACCAAGAATTTGTGACAGGACAGAGACCAGAGAGATTTTGATCCAGCTCAGTGTAATCTTTGTGTGGGTAGTGTGTTTAGATGAACGGCGTGTGTTTAGCTTTCCTCCATGGAGCTCATGGAGCTTGGAACAGCTGAAATCGTCACCCGGTGGATCTCTGCAGACCTCCGCTGCTCTGCTCAGCTGGGAGCTCCATGCGCTGCGGCCACACACCGTTCATCTGCCCACACGGCCATGACACAGAGCTGGATTTAAATCAGCAAAATATCTCTTTAATACTCAAAACATAGATTTTCAGTGGAATATTCCTTTAAATCAAGTATTTTATTGTTTTCATTATTACTGATCAAGAACTATGTACAGTATAATTGTTTATGGAAAAATGTAGTTGTTATATATATATATATATATATATATATATATATATATATAAAAATAAATAAAGTTACAAATTCTTAATGTGGTCTTTGTGTTATGACACAGTGTGATGTTATGATATCAGTCTAGTGTCTTTAGAGAAGTGGGCGTGGTTAGCTGATGGACATGGCCAGTACAGACATGACACATGAGGGGGCGTGTGTGTGATGCTGATTTAACCCAGGCCAAACAGCAGAGAGGAGATTCATTCAGGAGGTCGATTCAGAAAGGAGCAGCACGGCGAGTTCTGAATCCGACAAAGGACGCTGAAAAGTAGACCCGGAGTGGAGGTCGCTCAAGACAGCGTGGTCACTGAAGCAAGCAGGCCCGGCGAATTGAAACAGCAGCTGTGTGAGTCAGTTTAACACAGCACAACCCCTCTTAGGTGGAAAAGTATATACTAATCCAGGCATGTACAGGTCTCATTCTCACATTAAGATCATCACGCTGGGCAAGGAGACCAATACCATTAATGTTACGAGCTAGGTTAGCTTTTAGTTGCTGTGTTCCTTTGTTGTTTTATGAGCCCAGGTTAGCTTAGCCTTGTAACAGTACCAGTATTTCACAGCCTCTCAAAGCTCACAAATTAAAGAACCAAAAATCTGTAGCCGACACTCCTGACACTGCCTGAGGTCTCTGCCTGTTAAAAGGAAGTTTTTCCTTGCCACTGTCGCACCAAATGCTCGCTCATTAGATCACTAACAAGACATGGCCCATTGATAAAACAAAATTGAAATTACTGATTATGATGCCACTCAGAAAGGCCAATGGCTTCTAATTTAGGGCACTTGACAGCACCACAAGACAGTTAGAGCAAATATGGTATAAAAGCATGTTTAAGACCCCTGGTGCAATGGGTCAGAGCAGCAGTATGTATCACATTTATAAAAATGAATTTATGAAAACACTGAAAGTGAGAGATCTGATTCAATTTATTCACTGTGTGTGTGTGTGTGTGTGTGTGTGTGTGTGTGTGTGTGTGTGTGTGTGTGTGTGTGTGTGTTATGCGTTGCATCATTTACTAGTCCGAGGGAGGAGTACGATCTAAATGCCATGAGTATATAGCAAAGTTACCCTGGAAACCAGCTGTGCAGTGTGGATGGCCTGCCGACCAGGTTGAGGTTGTTTGCTTTGTAGACAGTCAGGGTTTCATGGACGTAACCGTGAGGGTTGACGTATGCAGCCATGGGGCCGTACAGAGACAAGCTGCAGGAAGAGGCAGGTGGGATATGTCATCAGCAGTGATTATGACTTCAGTTAAAACAGTTAAGCCAAAAACAAAAGATCAGAGTGGTCCATTTTAAAGAAAGAACAAAACAGCCAGAAACTGATGAGTGATTCCATAAATGGTATAAAAGGGAGCCCAAATGCCTAAATATCACAAGCAGGGTTTCCAAAGATACCACATACTGTGTGTCAAGGTGGATTCTGTGTATAAAATGTGTATAATGTAAACTAAGTGTAAAGTGCAATTATGGAAAAACAAAACAGAAACTACAAAGCTGAGACTTGGGATGGATAATGTTGTTCTCAACTTTTGAGTCAGTTTCTCAAGTAGTAATTTACAGCCCAATACGAAGTGGCAGGCGGGCCCGCCAGGATGAGACAAAACCGGAGTTGGCGTTTCCTGGTGCGCTAAACCAAAACGCTGGGCCGGAATTGAACGAGCGACTTGTTTGGGGACGGCGCCATGGGCGGATCGACATTGTTTTCAATCCTACGGAGAATTCTCGAAACTCCTCTTCTCCGGCTGGTGATGCCATTCAGGCGCTTCATGGCGTGAAGATCGTGCACGGGGCTATCAATTCCATGAACATGGACGAAGCAATATTCGCGAACATTTGACTTATTCATATTCCTAAATTGAACCCATTACCGAAGATAATTCAAAAGGCAAAATTCTTTAAGACGCTGCGTTTCCCATACTCCAAACTCAACAAAGAGAACTGGAAGCGCTTGATGAACCTTCAGGACGGAACAATGTTGTGCCGTCGTGCTGACGCAGAAGGGTTTCTGGGACAACAGACTGGTGGCGTGATCCGGCGAACGAGAACCGATTTGGTCGCTGGAGAAAATATATTCCAACTGCGTCGTTCGGAAGCAAATTAAGCCATTCCATCAAAGCGGATCCAGCCATCATTGAACGAGTGGAAACCGGACTTCGGATAACAACTCAAAATGGTAACAAACCGCACCTGCTGCGTTATAATTGTCGATAAACGGCATTATACAAAATTAACGTGGTTTCGGCTCACTGGCATCATCAAACTGGGGATCATTTCTGGGCGGGCTGGCGTTCCGGGCGTAATACCGGGACTCTGGTTGCGGATGGAAGCGCTATCCGACTGGCGACTCTGGAAATCCATACCGCTCGAACATCAACATCCGGACGGAACTGGATCGTTAAGGATGGTAATGACTGGAAGCATCGACGGAAGAACCGATGGGATATGGAACATCGGAAGGATAACCTATCGATCAAACTCAGATCGTAATGTTTCTTCTTTACCAACAATACCGGTATGGTGGCTTCATGTTCATGCAAAGGCCAGATTCTTCGCTTCGATGTTTGAATATTCCGTAACCAAAGGATCGAACTGGATCTGGAAATTCGGGAACATATCGCTTTCGCGAACATTTCGGAATGGCTGAACGGTCGGAAGATACGGATTTTAAACCAGCGGATGATCATCTCGAAAACCGGAATAGTGGTTCGGAAGTGGACGCTGCTGGAAGGATGAACAATACCGACTAAAATGGAAGGACGGATTCGATACCGTTTCACCTCAACAAATATCGCTTCCAGGAACTTCAACCGACGACGACGGCGCATTAATGGGAATAACGCAACATATGGCGATGACAGCGAGGGCGGACGATATATTACGCGAACGGCCAAAACTAACGGGGCTGGAACGGCGTAGTACTTCTACCGATTTCGATCGAACCTAAGGGCGCGACGATTCGGCGGATACCTGGAAATCGCAAACTATGATGGGCGTACCGAATAATGTTCAACGTGAACGTTCAAATGGGCGGACAAATGGATATCGAACCTATCGTTCTTCCATTCGTGGGCTGGATGGAAGATATGAATGAAGGATCGAACATTCGAACGATGGACAGATGACTAACACAAAACAAATAAGCATTATTGATGAAATATCGCACCATGCGAAATAAAGGATACCTGGAACAACAGAAGCAATCACCAATGGCGAGAAAACACGATATCGGAAGAACGAAATAATACCGAAATGATGAGATGGAATGTTTCATATGGTAAAATCGCGATTTTAGATACGAGAAACGAAACCAAAAGCAAAACTCAGGAACGGAAGAACACTGCTTCGACCGTCCGATTCTCGCCTACATCAGATCCGATGGAATATGGAATGACTTCGCCAAAAGATCGCGGCTAAGATATTATTAAAGGTCCATTCTACTGAAGAAAAGAAATCTGCAGTTTGAATGAAAGAGGTTTTGTTGGTAAATATCCATACATAAACATCAGCACGTCTTTACGTGACAAACAGCTAATGAATACTACATGTTTACTACAGATCTGTTAAAATACATTGTTATTAGAAATACAATTAAACTATCTTTGCTTACACTAAATTATTTCTAAACAGTTTTGACTGCAGAGGCCAACTTTGGACTAAAATATCGCAGCAATAACACATTTGTCAGCCCCTGAAGGCATGATTAAATATACCAAAGAACATCAGAGGAAAGAATCGACAGCCTGTGCACAATGACACAAGTAGGAACACCAGATCTTATCAGACCATGATGGAGATGATGGCTGCAGGGGCAGAGGAGAAATGCTGAGATGGTTAGGCAGGAATGAAGGGTTAGTGGTGGCCTTTCCTTACCCGGTCCATGATGTCCAGTTCACAGCGAAGTCTCTGAATGGCACTGCCGATCTTCAGCAGCTGGAGCCGCAGAGCGTCATCTATGGGCAGACAGGCTGCCACTCTGTAGGAGAAGTCTGACAGAAACCAGACAGAAGGGAAAAACAGGGATGAAAGGAAGGAGGGAAAGAAAGCACAAAGAGACGCACGTGCGCATGTGTCTGCTATCCATCTGTAACACACGGAACAGAGGCTGACCTACGGCGTTCGTCGGGAGAGAGTCATCCTTCAGATTCTCGTCCCATTCATGGAGCTGTTTCTTCACTCTGTTCATTAGCGACTCCTGTGAGGGGAGACACAGGAAGCAGAGAAAATGTGGTTTATATTCACTCCTATGTGATGTTTATCTATGGAGGAAATTCCAAATAGTGCACACGGGCTGCGGTACTCACAGAGTCGTAGAGAGCGTAGACCCAGGGTGGCCATGGCGTCAGACTGGCACAGTGAAACTTCCTCTGTGATGAACAACAGAGGCACCTTTCATCTTTATACAATGATTACCAAAGTGCACCGTTTCTCTTCCCTTCCCACATTGCTATTACAGACATGCACATCATGGCCAAATGTATGTGGACACCCAAACATCATACTCATACTGTATATGACAATGATCCTGGGCACAAATGTATATGTTGAAATCCCCATGGTGCCACAAGGTTGAAAGCACAATATGGTCTAAAATATTATTACTATATGTTGTAGCATTAAGATAAGAAAAACAGCTCCAGAACAAAAGTACACAAATGATAGATTGTTCCAGCTTTTTCTGTCCTTGTCTTGCATTATAGTAAATTGAATATCTTTGGGTTTTAGACTGTTAGTCTGACAAAAACAGACATTTGAATAAGTCAATTTGGACATTTGTCACTATTTTCTGATGTTTTATAGACCAAACAATCAATCGATTGAGAAAATCAATAATGGAATTAATCGTTGTAGTTGCAGTCTTATTTCTTACTCTGTGAGCCACCTCAAATTTCCTTTTGAAGGACAATAAAGTGATTCTAAAAAGTATTTTAATAGCAGCATATGTTGTGTGTTATTGCTGCACATGTGTATTACATGTACTGTTAGGGTATGAGTGTCTGACCTGTTGGTAGTTATTCCACCAGTGCTGGGCCTGTTTGCAGCTCTGAGTTGGGGGTTTGGAGGAGGGGTGCATGTGGAGCCTGGAGAGGGGTGTTAGCTGCACGGCAGAGAGAGGATCTGGAAGGATTCGTTCTGGAAGGATCTGTACTTTGGCTTGTCTGATCCTGTGGAGTCAAACAAGGGGAGACAATAACATACTGTAAGTTGTGGGGAAAAAAGACAGAAGGGAAATGTGAAAGAGAGCAGCAGAAGGAGAGTGAAGCCGACCAGATGAATAACAGATTAAACAAATGGTGTGCTGGCTGAATGCTATCAGGTGTATGACAGGATGTTTGTAAATCTGAGATGATCATAAAAAGGTGCTGTCTGTAAATTTTCTCTGTCAGCAATAAGAAATAGTCCTCCAAACTCTTCAAGCAAGAGATACATTCAATGAACTCCCTGGAGCTCAGACAAACTAATATTTACTTAGCAACACCACATGAAAAATAAAAAAAACACCTTCAGGTGTAACCATGAACCAGAACACGCACCTAAAATGGCATTCGGTTCAATCCTGTCAAAAGACAACATGTGGTGTTTAATTTCTATTTAAAGCTGTGAAAGGCACTTTATTGTTGGTGTTGCTAGGCAAACATTCAATCATAATCTTTCAGCATATTGTAATTCAAGTGGTCTCAGAGAAAACTAGACTGCTGCAGCTCCTCTTGGCTCTGTATTCAGGCTTTAGAGAAATCTAGCATGCAAGGGAGACTTTGGTCAATCACAGGTCATTTCAGAGAGCAATTCAGTCACTTGCAGTACAAGAAAAGGTCGACAGCATTATGGTAACCAATTCATGTGCATTACACAACAGCAACTAAAGAAAGAGGGAAATATGTCTGCATGAAGACTCTGTTTTATGGACAGTAAACTTCCATGATTTCCTGAACAGTGGAGGATATAAGTACACATGATCTATATATGACCACAACAGTTAAATAGGCAGCTTTTCTCCATAAATGCTTCCGTTGTTTACTGTGACAGCTTTAAGGTTTCTGGTGATGCGGCAGTAACACTACAGGCTAAGAGCGTGTGTGTGTGTGTGTGTGTGTGTGTGTGTGTGTGTGTGTGTGTGTGTGTGTGTGTGTGTGTGTGTGTGTGTGTGTGTGTGTGTGTGTGTGTGTGTGTGTGTGTGTGTGTGTGTGTGTGTGTGTGTGTGTGTGTGTTGTTTTCAGCTTAATGTCTGTGATAAGGTTAGAGTGACATGGGCCTTCCTCACCCAGGAATGTCTGTAATTTCTGTCGCTACAACATCCAAATGTAAATGTTACTAAAGGCACATTTTACATGAAAAGTTGATTAAAGTGGGTGTTCACAATCCAGTGTTTAGATGGTTGATACATTTAGATGAAACCCCTAATAACTAATATGGTTGAAGATTTTGACCTTCTAGCTGAGTTAAATGAACAGTGGAGGCCTCTACTTGTCTGGCCATTTCATCTCTGTCAATATTATCTTGAGAGTAAATATCTGCAGAAAATTATTATTCCCCAAAATATTTCCATTTTTCAAACATTTTGACCTGATGAAGATCTAAGTCGGACTGAAACGTTGTAATTATAGTTTGTAGCTTGGAGTAAGTGTGGAGGCGCTACCTTTTCTTCACTGACGCTGTTTTCTGATAGTCTTGCACCTATGTGATGAGCGTAAAACTTTCCGCCAACTCCCCAAAATCTTGTCACATTACACAATTACTTCAGGTGTAACCATGAACCAGAACACGCACCTAAAATGGCATTCGGTTCAATGCTGTCAAAAGACAACATGTGGTGTTTAATTTCTATTTAAAGCTGTGAAAGGCATTTTATTGTTGGTGTTGCTAGGCAAACATTCAATCATAATCTTTCAGCATATTGTAATTCAAGTGGTCTCAGAGAAAACTAGACTGCTGCAGCTCCTCTTGGCTCTGTATTCAGGCTTTAGAGAAATCTAGCATGCAAGGGAGACTTTGGTCAATCACAGGTCATTTCAGAGAGCAATTCAGTCACTTGCAGTACAAGAAAAGGTCGACAGCATTATGGTAACCAATTCATGTGCATTACACAACAGCAACTAAAGAAAGAGGGAAATATGTCTGCATGAAGACCCGGTTTTATGGACAGTAAACTTCCATGATTTCCTGAACAGTGGAGGATATAAGTACACATGATCTATATATGACCACAACAGTTAAATAGGCAGCTTTTCTCCATAAATGCTTCCGTTGTTTACTGCACCCTCCAACAAGTGGAGGCACAAAGAACGGGCTTTGCATTTTCTCGTCACCCACACAGATGATTAAAAATTAAATAAAATCTATGTAGCAGAAAACTATAACACAACCACAATGAGCTCGTCTTTAAACAAATCTTGTACAGCAACCCATATGTGTATATTTACAGTAGAAACTCCACAAATACAAGCTGACTATGATGTTCTCGGTTTACTTTATAAAGATGACTGTGAATAGTTAGTCTGCCCTCTAGCTGTGAACTATAAAAAGCACCACTTGAGTCATTTAAAAAAATAAATACCTGACCGTACTATAATATAGGCTGCAAGAAAACTAATATCTGATGTGATGTCATCTTCTTTGAAGAACTGACAGCAAATCAAATAGTTTGATTTCCTTGTTTATATGGGCTAAGAACATCTGGAGGAAATTGTTGGTCAATTGGTGGTCAATAACAGATAATTACATTCAGCTTCTTGTTTGAAATCAACCCCTGCCTAGATGATTATGATGACAACCTGCAGTGCTCCGATTCCTGCAGACAACCACGGGCTCACAGGACCACGACACATTTATGTCTTTATTCAGAGTGCAAATGCACACATGCATTTAGCCCTAACCTTTGGTTTAATGGTTTATGAAGCAATTAAAACTTACCCGTCTGCCTGAGTTCTTATCTCATGGACCTTGAATCTCTGCCTCCCCACAGCTTTCACTTTGACAGTTTCAATGCCATATTCCTGCTCTTCTCGGTAAGCATAGATTTCCGCTGTTGTCCCAAACTCTGCATCCGGCTCACCCGTGTCATTGCTGTAAAAGAATTCCAGTTAAAACCAATTCAATTAAACTCCAAAAATAATTCTAAAGGGTACTCCAGTGATTTAGTGTTGTACTTCTATAAGGCTGGGGGACTTACAACAGACATACAAAAACAATGGTCAAAATCGAAAAGGGGCAGAGACATATCCTCACTTTACTCCTTCATTTGTGTCAAGCTCCAAAAAATCTGGTCCTACATTTCCCATCATGCAACCTAATGGTATATGTTTAATAGAACCTCCAACCAAGCCTGGTGAAGGCCCAGATTTCAAATTCCGTGCACCCTGTTCATAACACAGGCTTTCTGTTATACATTTGAAGTCTCCAAGCTCAAGGCAAGACTACCCTCATGATATCATCATGATTATTTTCTCAGACTTAAAAAAGCTCTTCAAATGTCATTAAACATCATACAACAGTTATCCTAGTCTAAATCGTACTCCTCATGACTAGTAAACCTTTTAACTGATACACCAAACACATAAATACTCTCTATTTATCAGATCTGTCCAGTCTGTGATGATTGCGAGTGGCTACATAGTTATTTGCATTGCTTCTTACCTGTGTGCGAGCACAGCAAAGGTGCGGTCTCTCTGGATGATGCTCCGCATCATACTGACCTCCTGCGGCCTGAAGAGCTGCAGAGGCAGCGTCTGGCCTGGCACCAGCATCACAGCTGTGTGTGGCAGCACAGGGATGGTCTGACAGCTGTCTTCATCGTGGACTGTACGGCCGTGAAACTCCTCCATGTCTGAACCCAGGTACTGCCACCACAGGGGTCAGAGTCAACACAACACAACCACAGCAGCTGTCAAAAACTAACCATACAGCTCTCTTACAGATTAGAAAAAAAAAATGACACATGTAACAATATGGCAGTAAACCTGTAAAGAGTCATTATCTATAGAAAAAAAGCATGAGTGGCATCACTCACAGAATGTGATGTGGGAAGACTGGGGTCAAAGGTGATGAGGGTGGGCTTCTCTGCTACCTCACTGTCTCGGTCTTCAGTCTCCATGTTATCTTCCTCCTCCTCTTCCTCGTTGTCTGCCATGGCACAGCAAGCAAAGAGGCTCACAGTGAGGCTAATTAGCTCTGTTAGTGTCTCCTAACCAAACTACAGCTGCAACTTTATCATCTTAATGAGTCAATCTGATGGGAAAAAAAATAATTATAGAAAGTAAAAGATGTTCATAAAATGTGTCAGTCAGGATGTGATGTCTGACAGTGGCCTGTTGTGAAGAAATGTTAGCTAGCTGTTAGCAGGGGGAAAGGAATAAACGCACTTCTGGTGAATCACCGAGCAGACCGACCAGTCATTCTGTGAGTTTAACTGTTACCTGGTAAAAGCTGTAACTGGTTCCCCATGTTGTCGTTAATGTTGTCTTCACCTCCAGCCCTCTCGTCAGCCATATCCTTGTGTTTACTATACTAACTCTTCTTCTACGGCGTCTTCAGTGTGCAGCGTCAAGACAGACCCCAAGCGCCCCCTGGCGATGTGTCACAAGACTCAAAATTGGAAATTAAAATAATCCACCGAGATTGTGTGTCTCTTCTCTGGTTCCCAACTTTTTTTCTTTTCTCTCATGCTCCCATTTGAACACCCTAAATAGACCTTTTTCACGGCAGACAGGTGGACATGTTGTAGTAGGAAAAGCACAGGTGTATTCAAAACCATTACTGATGGTTGCATAGGAGAGGTCCTGGTATTGTGCATGCTGACTCACTGAGATAGTTTACTGGGACACTTGATGGAATGGAGCTATCGTTAAGGTTATCAGTTTCAGCTGGGCTTTTCTGCTGTGAAAAAAGGTCAATTTAACAATAAATAAATTGAATGTAACTTTTGTTGCACTCCATGTATTCCCTTCCTGCAGTGACCCTTCAACCCTCCCAGTTTGGAAACCACTAGATTATGCAAATGTTTTAATACATGGAAAATAATCACTTTCATTTAGATGGTAACGTTATATAAAAAACATATTCATAATACTTGACCATTTCAATTGGCAACCAGTGCTCCTTTTATGACAAAATCCTTGCTCTCAATGAGACAGCTGTTGGAAAGTAAATCAATTAATTTACTCAAGCACTGTGTTTAGGTACAATTGAAATACTTGTACTTCACCTGAGTATTTCCATTTATGCCACTTCTCCTACTTCACTACATTGCAGAGGCAAATATTGTACTTTCTAATACAGTTTACTCCATTTATCTGACAGCTACTAATTATAACTATAGTTATTTTGGAGATTAGAATTTGGAGGTCAATTTGCCTACATAATGAGTTATTTTCTTTTTGTACTTTAAGTACATTTTGCTGATGAAGTACATTTTTAAATGCAGGACTTCTACTATAATTGAGTATTTTTTAACTTCAGCTACTAATTTAAGTAAAGGATCTGAATACAGCACTAACAACTCCCTGTTATGTATCACAATCTTATATACAGTAAACTCATGCACACACACAAGACATACTGCATAACAGATACATGCTTTTTGTGCCCACCTGTGCAGGCGCTAAAACAATATAATGCATGCTTATTTACTCAAATTAAGATAAAGCAGAAGGACCCTGTTTCAGTTTGAATACTTTTCCTCTCAGATGGACGATGAAGTTATGTATAATGAGAGCTTCTGAGGTTTTCAACAGGTTTGTTACAATCTTGACCTTTTCCACAAGACTTGAGGTTGTGCTGCTGGGGGGGGGTTTTTTAAATTAAAATAAAAAAATTAAGGATGAGAAAATAAAATAAATTATAAAAGGGGTTTTTTGGGGGGGGGGGGGGGGAAAAAAGGGGGGAGGCCCATTGAAGAAAAAAGTTAATGGTTTTTAAAGCGGGCAAACAAAATAAACCTGACACCTGAAGAGCAAGGAACTTTGTGGATGGTACTTGGATGAGTTAATCATTTTATTGGACAGTTTAGTCCTATGCAGTACTGCACATTAGAGTTTGAATTTGAGCTGCAAGTGTTTTGATGCCTTAAAATAAAAATAACCTGCCCTATATAGTTGAGTCACTTAAGGGCCAAAGGTCACTGGATTAATGTTTAATTCTAAATTGTTAGCAGTCAATGGCCATCTATGGCCCAAATACTAAGTGTTTGTTAAAAGCTATTTTACATATTGTGTATCCAGCTCCATTTAGGTCATATTTCTTCATACATGAAAATGACTGAAACACAAGTGACATGAGTCAGAAAACCAGAGCTTGGTACAAGTCTGATAGACACCACTCCATGCTGTGCAATACATGCAAATAAATATAAACAAAAACCTAGACTAATCGGTTGCATCAGTAAAATAGAGGCTACAACTTCTGGTAAATTTTAAACAAGTGTTCCATTTATTGTTCAATACACCACCACATGACAGTTGTTAAAACAAAGTATTATGGTCCGTGAACAAGGCCGCTGTAGTTCAGATGTTGAGAGATTGTCCAGTGTCTTTTCCTCTTCCAGTCAGACGTTCACAGCAGGCTCCATGAGATGCACATCATCTGAAATCAGGACTTGGGCTTTGTTCCGCTGATGGAGGCTCCACTTCAGCCACGTGCGTCAGTCATCTGGAGAGGCTCAGACAGGATCTCAGCTGGCAGGGATGAGGGCTTACTTTGACCTCTGCCTCATCTTTCGCCTTTTACGCTTCAGCCTGTTGAAAACAAAACGCAGCCCTTTAACAATGCACAAACCTGGACAGATCAAACTAGTTTAATGGCCAGTTCCATAAACTGGAACCAGTGACATGAGGTTGAGTTGAAGGTAAGGGTGGGAGAGAAAATTGCATGCATTGTGATTTTTTGCAACAATTTTTAATTTTCCTAGAATTGAAATTTTACCAATGAGGCACCCAAATATTTGTTTAACAGTACCATGCGACTAAATATCCATTTCCAGCAAAACAGACTAATCAGAAAATACATGTTATGTACTTCTTAGCAAATGAGAAGTCTGACATGTGAGGTACCTATTTAGAAAAAAAGTTTAGAAATGTCTCACGATATTTCTAGAAGGGTACCATTCAATTTTTTGTTAAGGAAATCGCAATAAATCAAAATTGTAGTTTTGGCACCCATGTATTGTGAAAGAACAGAATCGGGACAAATTTTTATCATCCTAGTGGAAATTTATCAGTATTCACAAAGATACTTCCCCTTGATACAGTACTGTGCAGAATCCCTAAACCTGCCTTTGGTTCGCAGATCAAATGTCTCGAGATGGTCAACTAAGCAAATATAGCTATGCATTTTACCATCCCACACTATAGCTGTAGTACTGAAGCCATCAAAACTACTACAAGAACGCTTCCTATGCAACATTAGGACAAATTCTCCTCAAATTGATGAATGGTTTGAATTTCAAAGCCATGTGGAGGAAACCTGACTAGAGAATAAAGCCATTTTAAAATAATAGTGTAACCAAGCCATTATTTCACCCATTAATATGGCAAGTGATGTTGCAAATATTTACAGTCCATACATGTCTTAACTGACATTTTATAGCAGATACTTTGAATTTTCAAAAAAGGTATCAAAAGTTGTGAGCACCACTGACTGCACAGACTATTTAAGTGTACTGTGCCAATAATAGCTATAACAAATATGAAAATGTTGGATGAGAAACTGTCATTATTGTCATTGGCATATAAAATTCCAAAAGGCATTTAATTACTGCTAGTGGGTTGATTATATTATTTTTAAATGCGATTACATACATGGAGATAGGACTACCTTGGGCTGTTTCAGTCACTTTAATTTTCTGTTACACTCAACAGAAAAATTCTTAGTCATCTACAATGGATCTGTACAAACAAACGTTTATTAGTGCTTACCTGCGCATACGCTTCTTCCTCCACTAGAAGACAAGAGAACATTTATTAATGTACGTAATGGTTAGGTGTGCCTTCCTACTTATTGATTTAGAGAGCACGCTTGTCATGATGCAGAGAAACTACTGCTAGGACTCCGCACCGCAGACTACAGCGGTGATGTTAATGAACCCAACAGCAATGGTCACCTATCAGAAGTGGACCTTTCGCCATAAACACAACCGATAACATTACTTCAGCTCAGAAGGTTTACCATTGCTAACGTTAACGTAATGCACCAACGCGGGACATTCTGTAACAGCATCTAGCTACGCTACTTTCCACGCATCTTCTATTAAGAGAATAAGTTATTGGTTATTAGCATTGTTAGAATGACTGAAAAGAAATACATAGAAAAACATTTTCAAACAATAGACAAGATAAAGCAGCTAGCTGCGCAGGGGGTGCCATTTAGCTAGCAGCATTGACTGGAACAGGAAGAGGATATAAAATGCGAAAATAGACCGGCCAACTTACCTTGGCTCTCATCGTGTGGAGAAGGTTCTGTGAAAACAATACAAATACAACTATTAATGACTGCGGATGATTTATAAAACCTAATGATTAGATTGGATTCAGATCGCAGTGAACCAAGTTTCCATACCTCAAAGCGAGAAGAGCAACGGAAAGAGGATGTGACGAAGAAAGAGGGCGCTTTTTATACAGGCGTTGACGTCACGTTCAAGCGCCAACTGTTGCACGGGACAGTCATATATCTTATATACTGTCTATGTCATATATGCATGTCAATGGGGACCTGATAGGGACAGTCACATAGGACAGTCGTAGACCACAGTATATCTGTCTACTTATATACTGTCTATATCTGTCTATGGGGACAGTTCCATGGACAGTTCTGTATATAAGAAGGGGACAGCTGTGTCCATGGTCCATACTGTCCATGGTCCATACTGTCCATGGCTGTGTCCCATACAGTCTATGCTGTGTCCTGTGTAGTAAATCTAGGATTGATTACTGGTTGGTAAGCGATAACTTTTTGACATATGTTAATAAACAAACTCAAATTTCTAAAGCGCCACTATCTGATCATTGTTTCATAGATCTTATTTTAGAACCCACAGTGAGGGAAACCAGAAACAAAGGATATTGGAAGTTTAATTCTGTTACAAAATGAGGATTATTGCATTAAGGTTAGGGAACTCATAAGAGATAATGAAAAGGATGATTCAATTGAAGGTTATATTGGTAGGTGGGAATTTACAAAATTTAAGATTAGAGAATTCACAATAACATTTTGCAAGGAATTAAATAGGGAAAAAAGACAATATGAAAGTAATTTGTTGCGGGAAATTAACCAGTGTTGTAGTGATTTGGATCTAAATTATCAAAGAAAAGACAAGTTATAATGGAGTTACAAGTCCGGTTAGATGAGCTTTATCTTGAAAGAGCAGGGGGCCTTCATAAGGTCAAGAGCGAAATGGATCGAGGCAGGTGAAAAGAACTCCTCATATTTTAGTAATTTGGAAAAAAATAGACAGCAGTGAAACTCAAGTACTAGTTTAATGATAAATGGGGTAGAAAGCAAAGATTTTAGAAGCATAGATATAAGAAAGTTATCATTATCTATACAACCCGATCTCACTCAAAAGCGTACAAATAACACGGGTTTCTACCGTGCAATGTGTACGAGAAAGTGAAATTCTACGTGCATTACATACGCGGAGCGCTCCAATTGAAGTCATGGGGACCGGTGCGTTTTATATGCACGCAGCTCGCGTTACCACGTTGTGTGTTATCGCGAGAACAGCATCACACACAAAAACATAGATATGGTTGGGTTTAGAGAAAGAATGCAGGGAAAGGCTTTAATAACACAAGAAAATCACAAAAACACACTAATAAACGGTTGGGTTTAGGGAAGAAACATTGGGAAAGGCTTAACAAAAAAACACTACAAAGTCGCAAAAACGCGCCACATAAACACGCTAATAAACGGCATAAAATCGCCAACCCCGGTCTCCTGGGTGAAAGTCCTGTGTTTTACCCATCCACCACCCCAACCAACCTCCTCACGCGGCCACACGTCCCTTCATACTATAAACGCAGTGGTTTCCATTACTGTAATTGGAGCGCTCCGCGTATCTGCTGTACGCACAATTTCAATTTCGCGTACACATTGCACGTATTTCACAGGTGGAAACCCGTGGTATTTGTACGCTTTTCAGTGAGACTGGGCTGATCTATAAAACAAGGTTTAATTACTTTGATTCCTAAATCTGGTAAAGACAAGAGAATTTTAGATAATTTGAGACCAATTACACTGTTGAATACTGACTACAAGCTACTTTCTGGAGTTGTTGCTACTAGGCTAAAGGGAGCTATGTCGACCATCATTGGTGGGACACAATCAGGTTTTCTGAAAGGAAGGTCAAATCACAACAACATAAGACTTGTTTTAGATTTACTTGAGTACAGCGACATTATTCATGTTAGTGGGTTTATTTTATTCTTAGATTTTTACAAAGCGTTTGATTCTGTTGCACATCCTTTTATCTTGAAAACTTTGCATCACTTTGGATTTTGGGAGAAATTTATGAATATAATTGGGATGCTATATAATGGAATCAATAGCTCAGTAGCTCTAGGGCATGGCACCTGTCCTCGATTTGAGATTAAGAAGGGAATTCGTCAGGGTTGCAGCAGCTCTCCACTTTTATTCATAATGGTAGCAGAAATGTTGTCCATTTTGATTCAGAATAGTTGCATTGAAGGGTTAGTTGTAAGTGACAGACAAATTATCATAAGTCAATTGGCTGACGACACAACTTTGTTTCTAAAAAATGAAAATGAAATTCCTTTAGCCTTACAAATTATTGACCATTTTTCAAGAGCTTCAGGCTTACAATTGAATTTAGATAAATGTGAAATTTTAACATTACAAGATTAGCCCTTGCAACCTCTATATAACATAAAGGTTAAGTCAGAAGTTAAATATTTGGGGATTGATATTTCCAGGGATAAGACAATGTCAGACAAAATGAATGTATGGAACAATATAGACAAGTGTAAATTAATCTTAAATAGGTGGCTGCAGAGAGATCTCACAATTTTTGGGAGAGTCTTATTATCCAAAAGGGACAGCTTATCCAGACTTATCTACCCGGCTTTCTCCTTACCCATCTCTACAAACATGATCAAAGCCATAAACAAGATCAATTTTAATTTCATATGGAGAAACAAATGTCAGTACATAAGGAAAATCGACATGGTTAAAAACTATGAAGCTGGAGGTGTGACTGCGATTGATTTTGATATAATTAATGTTTTTTTTTAATAACAGGCAGTCCTTTCGGTTTACTGTTCCCAATTTAATATTTTCAAAAATGGGTGGAATAGACTTTCTTCTGCGATATGATTTTGAATGCTATTCATTACAAGTCAAACTTTCTGATTTCCATCAGCAGGTCCTTCTCTATTGGAAGTTAATCTACAAACATAATTTCACATCTCATAATACTCCAGTTTGGAATAATAGATAGATATTGATAAGCAGAAAATCTGTGTACATGGAGGAATGGAAATCCAAGGGAATTTGGGCAATTGCTCATTTTATGGACAGTAATGGACTCTTGTTACTCTTGTGAAGAATATCAACTTCAATGCGAGGTCAAGCGTTATGACAGATGGTTGAAAGCTATACCAATGTCTCTGAAATCCATGAGAGAAGACATTAGGGACTAGGGATGGGCATCGTTTGGATTTTTTACGATTCTGATTCCAATTCCGATTCTTCCTTTCGATTCCGATTCTTTGAGGGGTGGAGTTGAAACGGGTCACATGCCCATTTTCACAAATAAGAGGAAAGTTTTATTTTGATTCAATAGTGGTTAGCAGTTTTACAGCTTTTTCAATGCAAAATAAAGCCAGACTAGAGCTCCGCTTACTGTTCTGCACGGCTGCAACACAACAAGCGCCTGGCTGCTACGGAAACCAAAACTTGCGCATATTAAATTTGGAACCTGTGATCAGATTTGAAACCAAATCCTCCAAACGATTCCAAACGATTCCAATAAAGAAACGATTCTCGATGCCCAATCCTATTAGGGACTCCAAAGTTTCTCCTGGTCTGAGGCAGCTCTGCATCCAAGGAATTGATTTCTGTGATTATAAATGTACCAACAAAATTATTAGAAATATTCTATTAAAAGAATATTATTCTAATCCATTAAAAAGACAATATATAATGAAAGATTTTGGTGATGGAGAGGTTAAGAAAATAAGGAAACGATATATCTCATTTCCTCTTCTTCTGAAGGTAAAAGAGGTCAACTTAAAATTTTAAATGAAATCTACCCAACAAAGAAATTTTAAGACTGAGATTCAATTTTGATACTAATAACTGTGTTTTTTGTTTTTATAGAAATTGAGAAACATGTATTTTCTCTGTGTGAGTCGGTGCAATCCTTCTGGAGAGATCAGCAGAGCTGGTTACAGACCAGGGAAATTGAGATACCACCTCTGACAGTGAAGAATATAAAGTTTGGTGTTTTTATTGAAGATAAGAAGGTAGATTTTGTTCTCAACAACTTGGTGCTTCTAGGAAAACATTTTATACATAAATGTAGATACTTTAAGACCAAACCCTCCCTGATCCATTGGAAGAATGAGCTCAATCTTTTGTGCAAGTCATTGAAACGGGTTAAGGATAAAAAAGTTAATTTAATTTGAGATAGCCCCTTCTATTTATTTTCTATTTATTTTCTCTTATATTATTCTTGATGTTGATTTGTAAGGTATAAGCTCCTAGGTTTTGTTTATATGCTCGACCCAAGGCAAAAGCTCTGTTTTTTGAGGTGGCTTTGTGATTGTGCCTTGTTTGTTTTTTAGAAAAAAAAAAAAAAAAAATAAAAAAAAATCAGAAATCCAAGTCCAAAAAAAATTTTTTTTTCTTTTTTTTTTTTTCCGGGGTTTGCCATTGCCTTTTCTTTCCTGAATTCAAATGAGTATGTTTTTTTTTTTTGTAATTTAATTGGGACAGGCGCCTTATTTTAATGAAATATCTGCTTTTTCAAGGTAATATATTAAAACTGAGCAGTTTTTAGGACCCTTTAACGAAACGAGAGACTAGTTTTTTTATGCTGGAAATAAATAGAACTGATGTTTTTTTAAAGGCTATTTATAATCAGCCTACAAACAGCACTGCACTGGTCATGTTGGTAGAATTTTATTTTATTTCCAAATAATAACATAGAAATCCATTGGAATGATATCTTCTTGCAACTACCATCTCAAGGTCCACTTAGTAATGTATCCACAGCTTTTAATTACACAGTCCTCATTAGCAAATGCAGTCATTGATACACTTAGATTCATGGAAAGACAATTGAGAAACCTTAATTAGCTGACGAGGACTGTGTGATATGGTCAAAAGCTCCAGTAGTTATTAAACTGAGTTTGAAATAATTTTTTTTTCATTTGTCAGAAATCTTTCAAATTGATCATAGAATAAACTTCTCTAACCTAGACATGACTAATGCACAAAACCATCCTGATGCTCAGGAGAGGGCGATGTAGATACAATCCTCTTATATGTAATTTAATATTTTTGTTATCAATATCTATCATGATATGGTCAATTCATTAGAAAAAAATAACCATTCAGGAATGTGTTATTGTTAAATCAGACAAATTGAATATCTAATGTTGGTGCCATAAATAAATTATGGTCATAGATTTCCAGCATTTCCCAAAATGGCATCCAGAGATATTTAAGGGCTAGCAAAATCTCAAATGTATAGGTATACATCATATTGGCCAAACATGCTGATGGTGGATCTCATTCCTTCTTTCTTCAACACCACCACCACAATTTCTAAACTTAAAGGTCCCATGGCATGAAAATTTCACTTTATGAGGTTTTTTAACATTAATATGAGTTCCCCCAGCCTGCCTATGGTCCCCCAGTGGCTAGAAATGGTGATAGGTGTAAACCGAGCCCTGGGTATCCTGCTCTGCCTTTGAGAAAATGAAAGCTCAGATGAGCCGTTTTGGAATCTGCTTGTTATGAGGTCATAACAAGCGAGGTTACCTCCCCTTTCTCTGCTTTGCCCGCCCAGAGAATTTGGCCCACCCATGAGAGAGAGACATCATGGCTTTCAAACGAGCAAAGTGGCAGTTGGTCAAGGCCACACCCCCACCCTCCACCTTGCCCCTCCCTCTCTCCTCCTCAATAGCTACAGACACAGAAATGGCCCATACTAAGAAAACTCTTTGTGGGACTGGCTCTAGTGGCTGTAATTCTGCACCAAAGCTGAATTTCGCGAAAGAGACTTCAGATACAGTATTAGGGGACCACTAAGGCCTATATAAAAGCATCCAAAGAACACCATGTCATGGGACCTTTAAAACCTTACTGTTTGGAAGAACACAGAGTCATACTTCATTGCAGACATTTCCAATTCTGAACTGACAAACCCTTCAGAGAAAACAGAAATGTATGACATTTTTTTATTAATTAGATGTAAAGATCCAATGCCCACAGATGAGCTACAAAGCAGGATTTTACGCTCATCAACATATTCAACTGTTGACAAATGTGATCCAGACCTTAAAAATGAAACTCAGTCCTTAAATGATCTCTTACTGGTCCAATTTCACTGAAGACACCCCTAAAACCTTTTTTTTTTTAAAGCTTGGCCAGCTTTAGTTTTCAAGCCTCACATGACTAATGTCCAATAAAGCCAGTAGCATGTGTCACTAATAGAAAAGTTTTTCAAAAGTGGAACGTATAGATTTCTATCTTCTCATAAAATTCAAGGGGAATGGCAGTAAATGTAGCAGTTTTGTTCCCTAAAGTCAAGCTGATTACAGCGGTTTGGTTTTTTTTTGCTTTGAAAACACTTTTGCTCAGGTTTATGCTTTAAGAATCTCAGTTAAAACATTGTAGTTTCAGCCAAAGATGTGGTCAGGCCTTGATGGAAGAGAAAACACAAACCCTCACTATGTTAGCTCTGATGCAAAAAACATCTTTTATATTACACTCCTTGTAATTACCATCATTTATTGTCCATTTTGTTTTGTCCATTCAAATTTATAATGTAACCCTTTACTGCATAGTGTAGCTAAAAGGTACATTTTTTTTCATAATGCACTGGATGACTGAACTCATCACTTATGATTCTCACACTTTAGAGGTGACAAAGTGCTAATAAACCTTTCAATAAAATATCTGAATATTAATTTTACTATAAATCTTTGTTTACATATAAACAAGTTCAGATAACTTGTAACTTTGTTGCCAAAGGGAAACAACCCACGACAATTCAGTCAAACCATCCCATTCAAACAGGAGAATCCATGATGGCCTCAGATACATGATGCCTTAGAGAAAGGAATACAGAGTCTACCAAAGTGATTCACGTTTCAGTTGGTATCATCCAATAATCCTTCATCTGCAGTTGGATGTCAAAAACACCGAGCCATTCACTCCCAATAATCCCCACTTTAAGCTTCAGTTTTACTTGAAAGGAAATGTTCAGCTGCAAATAATACAAACATGAAGGACCAAAAGAGTTAAAAAACACAGACATTAGTCGCGCACGTACCATTTGGCAACAAGTGTTTTTAAAGATAAAACTATTTGTGATTACTATTCTACTCCCAAGTTAGGGAAGAAAGAGCAACATGGTACTTTCAATAAATGCAGTAAAGTGATAAGCATCCATGTAGGATCTAAAATTCATCAGTTTTATTAATGAAATCACTATTAGGTGTATTATGGGCAGAGTTTGGGGCAATTTGTCATGTTTTCTCTTGCTTCTCTTTGGGGTCTTGCATGTGTGAAAAGGCAGTATTTATTTATTCTGTGGCCTCTGTGACCTCGGTTGGCTGTCCGGTTGCAGTTTCTGCCGTCTTTGAGGCCTGTAGGATGTGAAAAAGGGATGTACAGATCAGTGAGGGGACACAAATCACAAGGAGGTGAAGTGTAGGACAGCATGAGGGTTCATCGTTAGAAGAAAAATGTACCTTCTTTTTCTTTTTCTTCTGTGTTTTACGGCTTGCAGAGCTCTGTAGTAAAGTCTGGGGAAGAAGAGAGACATTATAAAAAGGGAATATGATGTTAAATGCAGCCAGTTTCTGTGTGATGAAGGAGCTTGATGTAAAGAAAAGTGAATTTAAGGCCTTACCCTTAGCTCTGCATCCTGAACTTCATGCTCTGACTTGTAGAGCTCTGGATCGAAGGGTCCGCTGGTGATTCTGTGAGGCCCGTTTGCCATCAGCAGCACTGTGAACTTAAACTGAGCTACACACTCCCCTGAGAACAAAGACACAGAAGGAAGGGGTGGTGAATTATAAGGGTAGGGCTGTCCCAAACGATTATTTTTTCGGTAAGTCGACTAATCTAACGATTTATTTTTCAATTAGCGATTATTTTCCCATTGCTCAATTATTACCAATTTACACAAAACAAATTTCAATAAGGTTCAAATCTCTATTTATTAAAATTGTTTAACACTGCACTGTTCAAGTAAAATGATTTTTTAGTGCAACCTGAAGCAAGATGTAGGCTATCAATCCAACAACAAAATAAAGTCACTTTCAGGAGGAATACAAAAATAAAAACTTAAAGTAAACAGAGCAAGTGCAAAAACTTTTTTTTTTTTTTTTTTTAACAGTAGGTAAAATAATGAATAAGCTCTTGTTTAACATCCAAGCTCTTTTCCCTTTAATTAATTATAATAATTAATTTAATTATTTGTATCTAAAGGCTGGTTAAGCACTGTAGGGAGGAGAAGTTGGACAGTTTTTTTTTTGTCTCGTCTCTCCAGTGATTGGCACATCTGGGTGATGGCGTAGGATATGTGTTAGCAGGTTAGATGTATTTCCATTCACATACCCAACAACTGCTGAACAACGCCGACACACAGTCCTCGTCTTATCCACCACTCTCTCGCCTGTAGCCTACTACTGGAACTGACCCGAAGACCGCAGGTTTTCAAGGCGGGGACGGCATTAGACAAGAGCACGTGACACAGGAGGCTCCAGGCTGCAGCCACACAGTCTCGAGGTTTTCCCAAACTTGCAATCTGCCACCACTCGCCATACTCGTCCTTTCGTGCTATCTCTGACTCACTCATTGGACAGTCGACCTAACAAAAAACTGCACGTAGGCGGAGGAGCTCGGCTAGCTTCAGAGCTAAGGCGGGATACAATTTAGGTGTCCCTAGAACCCGCGTATCTAACAGTAGTTCCACATGACATTAATTAATTTGCACAAGTTTTATTTATTTATTTTATTTAGTGACGCGTCGACGCAAATTATCTGTGTCGACGCATTTACATAATTGATGACGTTGACGAATCGTCCCAGCCCTAAATAAGGGAAAGCTGTTGAAAAGTAAAAACATGATAGAAGTATACACTTACCCTCCTTCTCGTGTAGCACACTGAAGGGCTGTAACAATTCATGTTTGGCACACTCTACCACACCCAGACGGGCTTTGGCCTCATCCTCAAACGCCCTGAAGGAAATAGGATGATGGTATTGAGTAGGAGCTTGAGCCGCAAGCCACAAAAATTCAGCAGATGGACTATGTATATTAGTAGTCACACACAAAGTGTGGTATTCATACCGGAGAGTAAAGGGCATGGCATCAAAGCGTCGTTCTACTTCGCTGAAGAACGTACGGGAAGTTTTCATCTTCAAGCCGTACTGCTTACTGGGGTCCCTTTTATAAATCGTGGTCCTCAGACCTCCATCTCTGGCCTAAATGTAAATGACAGAGGGTTAAAACAATAAGTGTCTGTTCTTTACACAAAAGTGTTTATTAGCTACACCTTTGGCAGCTATAAGTTATGACTAAAGTAAGACAAGAGCACACTGACCTTCCCTTCTCCGCTGCTAATCAAGACGTCCACAGCATAGACTTCATGTACCTCAAACTCTGCCTTCTCATGGTCCTTCCTGAAAATGAGTGTCAACAGCAGCCAATGAAAAAGACGAGTAACATGTTTTGCACTCCATTCATATTTAACATCCATACTGTACATCAGTTATTTAGAACAATGCATAGATGTGACTGTAAATAGTTTTAAGCACTACAGTGAAGTAAAGTTGCTGTTGAGTTTCTCCAAATATAATTCTGGTTGGTTGGTTTCAGCACCACAAACCAAATTCCAGTCATTTGCGTTATCTTGGTTCTGTGATACAAGTCTCAGAGCTCACTACATGAAACTTACTGTCTGGCTAGCGAATTTGAATTTAAATCTCTCTCTCTCTCTCTCTCTCTCTCTCTCTCTCCTCTCTCTCATCTACTTCACACTTGGTTTCCTGGGTACCCACTGAACTTGGGATTTGGAGCAGTTTGGACAGCATTGGATATTAAACTGTGAATAAAACTAAACAACCAAACAATAAAAGGTTGAAGAAAAAAGGTTGAGAAAAAAGCACTGCCATAACACTGGCTCTTCCATGTCTACCCTAACGCCCAGCTTAAATTCACTCAGAGCATTTTGCTAGGAGGACACTCAATAAAAAGAAAGGCATTTCTATCCTTCACAATATGTCTGCGATTACGCCACATTTTAATTGCGATATTTTGTTAGTAAAATCTGAATCTGCAACGTTCTCCGAGGTAAATGTACTACAATTTTTTCTTCGGAATTAGAAGTACACAGCAAGTCAGTAGTAGACTGTACAGTGTGGTTGCATATTAAGTGCTTTGGGGTCCTTCTGTAAGTAATTTTGGGGTACAATGGTTCTGGAGAAAGCTTTAAGCAGCAATACCACATGCCAAGCAATCGGCCCGTTCCAAGCTAAGATTTTCAATGGGCATTGTACTAGTAAATATAAAATATGCATTTCTGTGATTTGGGTTACAGGTAACATTATTCTTGTTCAAAACAAAGCCAGACTTCAGACATCACAGGTCAAATTCATAAAAGAATTCTTACATTTATGGTGAATTGAACGAAAATTACAGGGAAATATAAATAAAACAAACTAGTGCGTCTACACAGACAGAAAACAGTTGTGCAACATTTGGAATACAATATTGATTGACAGGACGGATCCCACTCAATACCTTAAAGCATTATCTATTATGTACTCTGTGTTTCTATATGGACATAAAACCTGAGAGACTGTGTCTTATAGGTTTACTACAATTCAAAACACCCACAGAATGCCTCTGATTACTCTCCCTAGGGCTGCACGATTATGGCCAAAATGATAATCACGATTATTTTGATCAATATTGAGATCACGATTAATTATCACGATTATTTGTTGATTTTAGCCAAAACAAATTTTATTGTCACATAATTATATAATTATAACTGCTTTTACATCCATATTGTGCTACATTCCTCCTTTATTGAAGGATACTGTGAAGGAGTATGCCATTTCAGCTGTTGTGCGACCGCTTTCCACACATGCATGTTTGCCGTGAAAGATACAGGCAACGCAATTTTCTGTTCACATTAACGGCGCATGTGGTGCCTGGTATCTACCAGACGAAATAGCTACGCGGATTTCTGTGGCTCATTACGCTACCACTTACATGTCTGCGTTGCGCTCTGATGCTCCGAAACCCACGTTAGAGACAACATAAACATCGCTGAATGTCACGCTAGTAAACACTAATAACACGTTACACAGCAGGTAGCGTTAGCCTACCGTTAGCCACAGTAGCTGACTGCTAAACAGTGTAGTGTGTCTGTATTTGACTGTAGGATTCCAACAGCGAGGCGTCCAACAGTCTGCTGCTAAAGCTATGAGCTAAAAGACACAAACTAGCACTGGTCACTGCTGTTGTCTGAAAAACAACACAGACGGGACAAAACGTTGCGTTTACTGGTAAACTGGTAAACATCGTGACCGGCTTATGATGACCGACTGTTACCTGTTGTGGAATTTTCCTCACGTTACTCTGTCCTCTGTGACTGTCTACATCTAGAAACTAAGCTGCGCGGTGCAGGCAGGGAACAGCTCTGATTGGCTCATGGAGACATGTGATCAGACTAGGGTTGTGCCGATGGACGAGCAACCATCGTGATGTGTCTCCCCGCCCCCGCCCCCGTCAAACACACTAATCCTAGTCGTGGGCGCTGGACGGGAAATTGACAAGTGCGTCGGTCTTAAACTAGCAAAGACAAGACTGTCTGTAGTGATACATTCTCTCTCTCTCCCTGTCAGCTGTAGCTCGCTCTACCTTCTAGTAACGTTGGACACAGCGGTCTCGAGTGAGAGAGAAAAAAGCGTTAACGTGGAACGCTATCACACTTTCCTTTCTCCCCTCATTGGACTAAGTTTGCCGACACTACTCTGTGCGTGCATCAATAAGTAAGTCTGAGGTCCTGTAGGTACGGGACGATGTCATGCAGGATTTATGAATGTACGTTAGCAACAGGCTAATTCACGAGGGTGCTATTTTATGTGTGAGCTAATATTGCGCATCTGTTCATGTGCGCTGCAAGAGTTAGGTTTCTGTTTATTGAATGCGTTATTCAGTGCAAACCTAACCGTGAATGTAGTTTAAACTCAGTAATGATGGTATGTTAGGTTATTACTGTCGCTCTGTTGAAGGCAGACGTCCCACTGTACTATCGTTACGCAGATCACGGACATCTGATTGATTTTACTGCACCGTACTTAAGTGAAAGTAAGTCATGTTGTAAAACCTACCAGCAGGGCACCATTTACAGAGGGCACATACCGCTACCGACGACGACGATCACGATGTTTACCTGTAACCATCGTCAACTGCCAATTTAAGGGACATCGCCCAACCCTAGATCAGACAGTGGTTTATGGAGCGCTAGATTGGCTTTGCAAAAACTGTTTTATGAAGGGAATGACGCATTTTAAATATCGCTCGATCACGCAAATTTGATCGTGGGAAGCCAAAATCGTGATCGTGATTAAAATTCGATTAATTGTGCAGCCCTAGACTCTCCCTTCCTCCTACGGTATGTGCAAAAAGTGAATAAATGTACCTTTGCTGGTCTGACGGGTTCTGAATGATGGTCTTCTCTCCATCTATGACATGTTGCTTTAGCTGATGAGACAGCATACCTTTAAAACACAGAGCCAGGCAGAAAAATATTAAAACGGAAAAAGTGAGCCATTTGTACGAAACCGTTCACTTGCATGTTATGAATCATTGTCTTCACATTGTGGGTTTCCTGAATGCCTTTTTTCATGACATGGCACACTGAGAGGCACAAACGTTGGGTACACACTCACCCTCGATTGGTGAGCATTTGAACGACTGAGCGATCTTGTTCCAGGCTTCCGTCACTTGATTGTTCTGAAAGACAGAGCAATGCAAAACTTTCAAATACTAAATACAGTTTTGAACTGACTGACCAATTAAAATGAGGAAGAGCAGCAAAGCAAAACTATCGATGAAGGATCTGCAGTGAATGTTTAGGAGAAGATGAATTTCACACACCGACGCAAGTCAGAATTTTAACTTTTTTTTTTTTTTTTTTTTTTTACTTTGAAGGCTCATCTAAATCTTTTAATAAGCCAGAGCCAACGCCTGTAGAGAAGTTAACTCATCATTATGGCTGACATGGATAAGACTGGGAGGAAGTGGTTCCATGTACCTGGTTACCAGGCTTAACAAGGCGAAGAGCTGCTTCTGCACACAGATGGGCCGCTTTGATTACATCAGCTTTCCGGCCTGTGATGGGGTTCTCCTGCAGAAATAATACACAGTGAGAAGAGGACTTAAAGAAGTGATATGACAAGAGGAAACAAAAATGGGACTTAAGCAGCATTTAATTTATAATAAAATAAATAAATAAAAAAAAGGCCCTCACCTTACTGGCTCCTACCACAAAGCTGTGAGCAACATTGGCAATGAAGCCATCAACATGAACCCCAAGATCTCTACACAAAATAAGAGGAAGAGATGAGAGTGTGAAATAATAATAATACAAATTAAATCGATCATGTGTCAAATTCATTGCAAATTTAACTGCCACCCAGCGGTTAAGATTACTAACGTTGATACAGGAACCAATCAAATCAATTTAGGGAGGACAAAATATCAACATTCCTCCTCCACTTAGGAAACTAATACTAATAAAGACTAAACAATAAAATAAGGTCAGACAATAATACATCACTTTAATTTGTTATGGCCATTAAACAGAGAATTTCTTAGGCTGTACATCAGCTGGAATACAGTGAAGGACTTGTGAATTCAAGGGAGCAGCATTACAGACTATAATATATAGAACAGACAGAAGGTTAGGCTATTAGTGTGTAAAAGGTAAGAAACATACAAACCTTTTGTGTAACCACATCACCACAAGCAACAAACCTCTTTAAAACAATGCAGCTCCACACACAGCACAAAGACGATACAAGAGGACAAAAACACATGTGGCAATACAACAAATAAGATGAGCTGATTTTCTTTTTCAAAGCACAACACTGCATTAGAAAATTGTGAATCGGACTGAGCAGATGGATGGCCATCAATGCTAAAATCCAACATATCACTTCGAAAACTGCAACAAAAAAAACGTTCTAAAAATGTCCAACCTTACTTGTCGTTTGCCACACAGGACAGACAGGAAGACGAGACCTTACTGAGGAAGCAGACAGTCAACAGCCAAGAGAAACACCTCACATACAAGTCAAGATGTCACATAGAAAGAGGGGAGGACAACACACTGGGAGACTCAAGACACACAAAGAACATTGCAGAGCGTGGTGCCTACATTTTGACCAGATCCCCATCTTTAAGTGCGTAGTCAGGGTCACTCTTCAGGGGAGAGAAGTGGCAAACACAGTTATTGACTGAGACGCTGGTGGGAAAGGCAATGCCTAGAAGAGGGAAGAGAACCACCAAGTCTTCATTTGGAAATCATCCACACATTTGAGTGAGAAAAGTACACAAGGATGGAGGGAGTGACACTTTGATCAAACATTTGCAAGACTGCATCTAGACTCTTCTTAATGGGTCCACCTCAGTTCACCCGATTAACAACAGACTCACTAGTACCATCTTTGGCTCACCTTTCTTCATTTCCTTTTCCTTCTTAAAGACCTTTCCAGTCTCAGCCATGATGTAGGCATCCCCCTTCTCACAGAGGCTGAGCACCGACACCCCAGGCTTGGCTGTTTCCACAACCAGACGAAGAGCCTCTGGGTGACACAAACAGCAAATGATTAAGAGGTGCAGAAGAGGAACAAAGTAGAGCATGTAGATACATCATTGTAGTATTGATATGTTGCCAGATATCATATTAGGTATTGTTTTTAGAGCGATGCCAATCGGTCTAACATCTGTCAATATTGCCGATCTCTATGTGATAGTGTGCGCAGTAAAGCAAAGTTTTAAAAAGCATTGGGTGATATGACCACATATACTATAGGACGATATTGATTTGTCAGTCATCAGTGATTTTGCTGTACCGTTACTGTGTATACTGTGGTACACCTTCTTTAATATACCAGCAGGCAATGTTGTAAATCAATATTAATGCTTTATAATATTAGTTGTTAATACCATGTTGATCAAAATGCTGACATAACTTCGTTTGCCAAGTATTTAAAGTGCTGGATTACGGTCTAGTTATTTATTTATTTATTTATTTATATCTCGAAAGAGTTCCTGAAAATGGTATTACTACATTACAATACATAACTTAAAATCATAGACATTGACCGAGTATTTCATTCATATCGCTAATTTAATAAAAAGGCATCCTTCATTATTAGTGAACGACTAAGTATTCTCGATAAATCACACATAAAAGGTCAAACGACTGGGTCTGCAGAGACAACGATTTTATTTATTTAACCTTAATTTATACAGTTAACACAGGGTCTCATTCTCAAGAGAGACCCGTTTATCTGAATAACGTTAGAGTAAGACTTCACATTATTCCTCTAGCAGACATATCAGCTTGTCAGTTATGTGAATTACACAGATAACCTAGTTAACCATCAAAAGTTAAGAATAAACTAACGCAAAGAGTTCCGCCTGGTGGTGTAAGGAGGAGAGCATGTAACGTTGTAAAAGTGGCTGCCTGCTTATCTTTTAACGTTTCGTGTTTAACGTTAGCGGACTGTAACGTTACTGATAACATGCTGGGCTGGCTGGTTAGCTAACGTTAGATAGCATCCCACGATATCTGCACAGACAGACAGCTACCTCCAATAACGGTAAAGCCTAACGTTATAACATCAATGTTAATCAGCAGTAGCATTAGCTAACGCTGTAGCTGCTAGCTAGACAGCTACCCAGTTAGGATAGCATAGTGTGCCTCGCATGTAAAACACATGGCTGCTGCTGTGTGGGGAAACTAACGTTAGCTGGTTGCACGACAGGCCAAATAGAGCAGGTCATCTCACCCAGTCACCGTTTAATTGTACTTACGGTTGGCGATGTCACCACCCATCTTGTACTTGGTGACCACCAGATCCTCAGCTATGGTCTGCTCTTGCTCCTCGTCGGACATCTTGGCAGTGAGTGAAGTTTCAGTCGCTAGTCGGCCCTGAAAGGCAACAGACAGTTCCCCTGAGCTCGGTTCTGACGTGCTGCTAAGCTAACACCCCGGCCTCCCGCTGGACAATTTGCGTTTCCTAGGATGGCGAAGGCATGAACCGCCCTACTATGACTCTGATTGGCTAGTACTCGTTGCCTTCTGATTAGGTTAAGGCATGAGGAGTGACATTGGTTAGGTTAGGGTAAGCGTACCAGGGTAAGCCAATCAAAGGCAGAGTAGGGCGGGCTATGCCTTCGCCATCAACATGGATGCTCCCGCTGCCCTCCAAGCCCCTTCCAATCAATGATATACTATGCTTCCAATTCACCGTGACGCTAACGACGTCACAGAGACCCCGACCCGCCAAAGAAATTCCATTGATGCCACTGACTTAAATTAATATTAACAGTCTATGATTGATGCTCTTTCAAATATAATTTGTCACTGGCTACAGTGAGATATCTATCAAGTCGTTGTTAATCAATTTTAAATTGTTGTATTAAAAGATAAATTCACAATTTTTGTCTTAAAACATTAGGTGCTCATATGAACATTTAAATAGGAATCATTCCTCCTGCCTATACATAGGTCTACACTGGCCAATAAAAATCTCCTCCTAGTGGAAATGTGGAACATGTTTTAAATGAATTTGAATTTGAATGATGGGCTGGACACTGTTGGTGGAATGTAGCACCAGTAGTTGGCTGTAGTGCAACACATTGGATACAAACTGCCGTTAAAAAACACAGGAGAACCTCAGAAGGGGGACAAAATCCACAAAAATGCACAATATGCATTCAAAGGTTTAGTGTTGATAGTAGTCAAGAAGAATCGTTGTTGTCATTACTCGCTGAATGGAAGAAAATACAATGGCTAGAAATAAGAAGATACTGGTGTTGTCAGCTCCGGTTTTCTCGTGCACTGATTTGCTAGTCAAGGGCTAGCACTCCACCAATCAGATTGGTCATTGAGTCCGACTGGCCGATTCAACAAGTCAAATCGATCAAAATGAACGCTGACGTCTCCTCCGACTGACGACAGCACGGAACACACCGAACAGACTTGAGTCACCGACCTCGTCAGACTGTGCGACGACGTCCGATAACCGGGTTGGTGTGTCAGCACCTTAAGGTTACATAAGCTACAGTAGCTGCCCCGTTTACCATAAACCTTTAAAGCATGACAGTAATGACAACCTGGAGAAACCTTACAGGAAACCACCTAATTTACAGAATTATGTATTGCATTATTTAGGGATACTACCAGTGACAAAGCAAACATTATCCACTTGAAACCCCCATGAGATGCAAAAAGGTATAGGCTATGTTATGGCTGTATTACCAACAAGAAAAAGTCTGTAAATCCCTGGGGCCCCATGAAGCTTGAGGTGCCCAAAAGCCACAGATTCCCTGTATACCAGCTGGTTAATTTGACTAAGTGCACATTTGTTTTGGGAATATGCACTACTAAATCACAATATCTATATTACATTTACAAGGTACACATTCCAACTTACATTTGTGTTTAAATAAATAAACACAAGTTACTGTAACATGAGAGACTGCAGGTAGTGTTCTAGCATACTGGTTTCTGGTGCTAGATAAAATATAATGAAGCCTAGTGACCAGTTAAATACAGTTCATAGAGAGCAGGAGAAATATATTGGGCCACTGGGGGCCACAGCTCATTTCTGCCCCAGGCTCCATGGTGTTTAATCTGGTCCTGTTATACATATACACTATTTGGAAAAATATGTGTTAAGCTTTTTTTTTTAAGCGTTTGCTTATCCCTATAATGGCAACAACAATAGAAGAGAACAGAATTGAACCGCCTCTTTTTATTTTTTGAGGTCAGAATATTGTAGGGGGGGAAGATTTAACCGCTTCACTAAATGTCTATAACATTGACCAAACATTTAGATTGTTGAAAAGGTCCAGAATTAACTTTTTCATTCGGAACATAACCTACATTTCACACATTGTACACATGATTATGTTATATTGCTTAGATAAAATAATAGTTGGTGCCTCAAAATAGCTTTTTCAAAATATTTTAATGAATAGAAAATTTATTTCATGTATCATTATTAAAAGACAGTGTTTCCTCTAGGATTTTTTTTTAGCAGTGGGGGCAGATCTGTCGGAACCCCCCCACCCCAGTCCCGCGCCCCGTCGCCAAATGTTTTACGTATTAAACGGAACTGACACTTCGCTGCAACACAAACAAATATATTTATTCACCTCTATTCAAACACAATGAGGCATATTTTCATTTCGTTTTGATTGCACTGTATTTCTGAGGAACTGTAGGTCTACAAAATTAATTTTACAAGAAATTCTTCATAGAAAAAACAAAACCCAAAGTAGGCTATAGTATGAAACCATTCATTATTAAACTAATTGCATATTTGCCTCAGTGGCAAAGTTGGCAGCCTTGCTGAGTGCATTTGATTTTTCTTGGATTTTGGAAAAATAACTCCAAGGCTCGGTTATAGGAGAATTCAGAAAGAGGTGGCCCATTAATGCGGAGTAGCATACATGCTGCTAGATGGTCCCCCTGTGGCCTGTTCCTTAACACTAGAACGGCCAGGACGGTCATTTTGACAGTTTTGAAATTTATATGTGTAGCCTAATAACTTTGGTAAATTAAAAAATACAATCATGCTGGTACCTGAATTTTCCTAAAAGCGTCTGTATTTTCATTTAAATTTGTTTTTATACTGTACATTACACAAAAGGCAAAGAAAATACAATCACTTTTACCTATTTTGGCCATTGACTGCTCGGATTTTCGCGGTTTTGTTTTTAATCTTTTGCGTGGTTGAAGATCTCTCTCACGGCGTGGATGGACTCTGTTCTGAATCAGAAGAAAAGCACCGGGCGCTCTGTGAAAGGCGCAGTGCACGTAGATGGACGGTAGCTGTCTACGTGTTCATATAACTTTATACATGCTACAACTGGCTGAAATAATTGCACACATCCTCTCCAAGGAGTGCACCAGCTGTAAAATGTCCTGGAGGAAGTTCATGCAGCAACTGGCAGAGGAGCTGAGAGCGGAGTTTATGGAGGAAAAAAAGGGCAGCGGCGCACGGTCCGAGCTGCGCTGCGCACCGCAGCAGACACCAAAACGGAGGCGGTGCCAGGTTAGGTTAGGTTATAAATGTTCAAATAACGTACTTTTAATTGTTATTTGGCTGTGAATTATGTTGAATGAATTTCACCCAATATGTTTCATTAATGTATGAAATAATCACGGTTTAGCCTACTATGCCATGATATGATATCAAGGGCGTTGTATTGAATTAACAGCCATGCACGTGCAATTTAGCTAGCAGGTGAAGGTGAAACTAAAAATGTGCAAGAACTATAGAATAATACAGGCTTAAATTAACTGACAACATAAGTTATACGACTTACAATTCTCAAGGATGCACACATGCCATCTCAACCCTCCGGACAGCCTGTCTCTTTTTTCTTTCTCACTTTTCTCCAAGTGGCATGCGTGCCCACTCGCGTTGTGAAGCGCGTGTCCGCGCTATTCTCCGTCGACGTGCTCTTTACAATCACTGCCGATAGACGGCTTTTTGTACATTTCTGAAACCGTGGCGGGAGAAATCTAACCGTGGCGGACCGCCACTTGCCAATCAACATAGAGGAAACACTGAAAGAGGTCTCAAAACATCCAACACTCCAAACAAATGCATTTGTTCAAGAAAAGCTTTGTTCATTTTCAGAATGTAAACAGAAAAATATAGCTTGTAATCTGTTCATTTCTGTTAGTGTTTTCAACACTCAGTGCTATTATTTCTGGAAATGCCCTAAAATCATAGGCCTAAATACAAGACCTAACGTCAGCCTGTAACAGTAAACAAAGGTGTAAAAAAGTCACACATGCTGGGTGTCATAGGCTACATTATTAACATGGCTTTGATTGCATTTCCTGTTTCAGGTCCTTCATGAATATGTCTCAGAGGAAAGTTCGTGAGATTTAAAATGTTCCTCATGTAGGCACTGCTTTGGGCTTCAGAAACATCCTGCTGTGCCAGTAGTCTGGATTGTCAAAAGATCTGTCGCCAGCTGCAGGTTCCCCGACTCCAGCTCGCACTTTTACATAGGACTCAAAGCCAGATCGATGTGCCTCTGTGCCCCCTACTGCTCCCTCCCCCTCCCTCTGCAGGTTGTGGTACACCACAGAATCTCCAGGCCGCAGGGCAGCAAAGGAGTCCATGTCCTCATACTCATACGCCTCACCTTCGTCCCCTCCTTCTATCTTCAGCTCCTTCCTGTCTCGAAGAGCTTGACGCAGCTTTGGCTGTCTGTTTGTGTAATGGTAGTTACTGTCGTCCACATATTCCTCCTCCTCTTCCTCCTCCTCCTCCTCCTCCACCTCTCTGCCCATCCTTGCTGGTGTAGGAGTCGGAGGAGGGTCAGGCACTGGAGGGCATTTATCTTTTTCACCCCTGATGTCCATGTATTCATATTCAACTTCATTAGATTCCTGCTGCTCTGAATCAGAGTAGTAATTGCTCAGTGTGTGACCTCCCCTGACCTCCACAGATGATGTGGTGTCACCAGAGCATGCTGTCACTGCTGACGATACAGAGGAGGTGCGCTTCTTGTTCGGCTTCGGCCAGTGGCTGCTGTGCCTGGGTGAGACAGCTGTCAGACATGTCTGCTTGTTCATGTACTCATATTCTTCCTCATCTGGGTCAATGAGGAGGCCCGATGAATGAGACTTGCCCATCCTGCCAGGAGAGGCTCGAGAGGAAAGTAGGGTATCTGAAAGAAAAGAAAAATGTGAGTTTAGCCTTAGAATAATGTGTTAGGTAGGACCTAGTCTATATCCATGACACTCCACTTCGGGGATTGCTCCGTTGCCGTCGGAAATTCCGTCGGATTTCACTCTTTTCAGCCGAATGTCCGTTACCTTTTGTTTTGTTTGTGTTGGAATTTTAAACTCCGGTCAATTTATGAGGACTATGATTAACTGCTCCTCAGATCTCTGCAGGGCAAATCGAGACAGCTAGACTATCTGTCCAATCTGAGTTTTCTGTACATTCTAAAACAACTTTTGAACGTACACGTTCCACCAAAACAAGTTCCTTCCCGAAGCTATTTTGCAGCAGCACCATGGCTTTTCCCGATCCTTAGTGCCGCATATGACGATTGTGATTGGTTTAAAGAAATGCCAATGAACCAGAGCACGTTTTTCTCCCATCCCGGAATGCTGTGTGGACTAGCCAGACCCTCCTCCGTAGCACTGTGGAGGAAGGTCTGGCAAAGCGAGACTAGGTAGGACCTATGAGGAAAATAGTATTAACCTGGCTGTTTTGTATTCAGTTCATAAAATGGTGGTTGTGACGCAGCAGAACTAACCAGGCATGTAGACCCATTTTCCAGGAAAGATTGTTGACAATATCATTTCAATTTACAGCAAATATGAATGATGCTATCACCTCTCTCTGGGCTGTCTCCAGGAAGCACGTATCCATTCTGGTCCTCTTCCTCCATATCTGGTGATGGAGTCTCTGGTGGCCCGCCGGACAAGCTGTCCCTCTGCGATATGTAAGCGCTGTCCTCACGTTGACGTCGTCTCTTCAGGCTCCCTGTCAGGGAAAAGTCCTCACTCATCTCCAGCTCCACTGCTGTGCCGCAGCCCTCTGAGCTCTCAGACACAGTGCGGGCCGAGTTTAGTCGAGAGCGCGACTGCCACATGGCCTACATAAGACAACGCAAACAGACCTGCATTAGTGAAATGGCAAAAGTAGGAATGTGATGTAGGAGGATGTTGATATCTTTCAATTGTTTGTCTTAATTATGCTCAGTTATACTGAATGTACATACAAAAATACAAAACAGTTTATATACAAAGTCGCTTAACCCAGCAAAAGCGCTTTTAGCTACCTGTCCTGGGTTGTCAACACCTGGGGTCATAGGCAGGTATCCAGCCAGGTTTGATGAAGTAATAACCACCTATACAAGAAAAGACAGGCGTGAGATTTAAATCCAGGAGGTGACAGAAAAGACATTTCCACATATTAACTGGCCATAAAATTGTCAGGAAGAGGCATCTCTTACTCTGTGCGTGTCCATCCTGGAGAGGCGACTAAAGCTTCTGGCCTGAGACAAGTAGTGGGGGGCTGGAGTCATACCATCTACCACCCCCTCCTCCTCCTTGTCCATTAGCTCAATGTCTAGATCAGCCAGGTCGTCCAGGTCTGCACTCCGCTGGGCCAGTTCATCCGGGGCCGAGTCCTGTTGGCTGCAGTCCTCCTGGTGGAAAGAGGTGAGACATAAATTAGCATATTGCATGTACGCTTCTACTGAAGTGCCACAGTACACAGAATATTCTGTTTACAGTAAAAAAAACTAAAAAAACAAGTGCTATGGTGGCTACTGATAAACACAGCCTTTCTTACTTTGATCACCAGGTAGCGAGGCGGGTCTCTGGCCATTCTGGTAAATTCATTCGCCAGCTCTTTGAATGTTGGACGGACATTCTCATCAATCATCCAACCTGGAAATTAAAATTAAGAGCTATAGTTTGCCACTCATTTCTATGGATCTAGAGCACAATAAAGAACATCTGAAACTAATTAAAATGTATAAACAAGTCTGAAGCCATGCAGCTCTATGAGGCTGTACTAAGGCACCGCGATGCTTTAAGCTAAATGCTCACCATGCTAATATGCTCATGAAGACAATGTTAACATGCTGTTAAGCAGGTATAATGTTTTACCATATTCAATCATTAGGGCAGCGTCTTAGCATGCTAACATTTGCTCTAAACACAAAGTCAAAACTGGAAGTCATTAGTTTTGCAAGAATGTGGTCAAGTATTTGACAAATACAATTTTGACCTGATAATGGCACTAGGTGAAAAAAAGATCACTTAAGTTTTTACATTTCATCCTGAGGGGAACATGAATGTCCAGTGATTGACCAGATTTCATGGCAAGCCAACTAATATTCAAGACATTTTACTAAAAGTAAAATAAATGGACGTCATGATGCTGCAAGAGGAAAAGTCAGGTAACCACCTAAGTCATTTAGATTCATCATATGGGGACCATGAATGTCAATCTGAATCCATCCAATAGTTGTTGAGGTATTTCAGTCTGAATCAAAGTGATGGAGAGCCTGCTGCTAGCATGGCTAAAAAGCATGCATTTGCATTACTGCTGTAGTTTTTTGTAGTTCAGACCAGATGTAAAAGAAGATTAGAAGACAGGCACTCACACTTAACCATGACCATGTAGACATCAATGGTGCAAATTTGAGGCTGGGACAGACGCTCGCCCTTTTCCAGCAGATCAGGAACGTCCTGTGGACGCATCGTAGTATACGGCTCTGCCCCATAGGACATCATCTCCCATACCGTCACACCTAAATGAAGATCACAAATTCAGTACAGCTGAAACATCCAAACCTGCACTACTGTTTTAATAAACACTCAATATTAACCCAAACTGGTACTTGTAAGCTGCTTTAAAACTCACCGTAACTCCAGACATCGCTCTGATGTGTGTGTCTGCGAAACATGATGCTCTCTAAGGCCATCCATTTGATTGGTGTCTAAAGACGTAAACAGAGAATGTCTCTATTGATTACTTTAGTGGAAACAACAGAATAAGTGTTCAGTTCATGTGAATAAACAGTAGCAGTGTGAAAAAATAAATTAATTCAAAGGCTCTTTTAATGAACTTTGATCCTATTACTGAGTATCGTATCTTTTCTGCAAAGCTACGGACCTTGACCTCATTGTAAAAGCACTTCTTGTCATCAGGGTAAAGTAGGTCTGCAATGCCATAGTCTGAGATCTGGGCGGTGTAATTATTCTTCAGGAGCACATTTCTGGCAGCGAGGTTCCTGTGGATCATTTTGTTCTCCTCCAGGTAATACATACCCTGATGAGAAAGGACAACAATACCTTTAAGCGCTTGGGATATCAGTGGAATAGACCAAACAGTGGTTTTAAAATATAGCCTACAGACACCAACGGTGAAGGTTGGTCCTTTACCTTTGCGATTTGAACACACCAGTTGAGCAGCCTTTGCGGGCTCAGTTTGTTTTTGCTGTTCCTGACATGCTCCAGCAGAGAGCCCTGACTGCTGAGCTGAGTGACGAGCTGCAGGCTGGCACCGGGACAGATACCCAGGGTCCTGACAACGTTAATGTGGTCCATGCTTCCAATGGTCATCATGTGCTGCAGTGAACATTTAGAGTAAATCATTATGAATCTTTAATAGAAAAGTCAACCTTTGATTCAGGTTTTAATGGAGTATTTTACTAAAAATCTTTGAAGTATCAAATATTCAGTTCTTCATTGCTTCTTAATGGAGGTGAAGATTCCACAGTGAGGGGGAATATTAAACATTACAATGTCCATATAAACATCTTACATTTCTCAAGCCCCTGCAATTTAAGACTTTTCTGTATGTTCAATATATTGAAAATAAATAATCCTAATCTTAATAAATAAAGCTAATAAATTGAGCTATTTTGTGGAAAAATTATCAGCTCAGAACAGCAGAGAAGTGCTGCAGTTTTTGCTGCAGAAGTTTTGGCATATTCCTTCTTTTTTTTTGCATGACTCAAAGTAGCAAGCTATACATCTTTCAGAACTACCTTTCAAGCCTGGTGAGTAGACACACAAAAGATATGTTCCTTTAAGTCATTTCCTTACTTCTGTAAGCTCATAGAAGGTCTGCCGTCCGGAGCGATCATGAATAGTCTTTATGGCCACAGGAAGCTTCACTGTATCGCCCTCAGGGATCCAAATGCCCTGTGAAATAAGAAAGAGATTTACAGACAGACTTATTAAAAAACTACCATTGCAGCTTGATCTTACGCAGCTCTGTGGGCTTTAAGATCCGAGCGTGGACTTTAGACCCTTTCTCTCCAGGATCCAGAGGCTCAAAATTCTGGAGGCACACAGATCATGTGTTTAAAACAAACTTTAACTGAAGCATACCAGCATTGCAAAGATGTCAGACTCTGACTGACCTCTCCGCTCTCCATGTATCTCCTCATGGCTCGCTTGCGACGGATGGCAAGGCCTCGGCGGTACAGAACAGTCAGCGCAAAAACAGAGAATGAAGCGAAGAGGATGGCAATCACTCCCAGTACGATGGCTGTGGTCGCTTGTCTGATGACAGATGAATAGGAAGAAAAGATGGCACATGACTTCATAATGAGTCAAATGTCTAAACGTTTTAAAATATGTCAGATTGAGAGGAGCAACGTACCCAGAAATGTACCGAGATGACCCCACACAGTCTCCAATTCCTGGGCCGTAGCACCTACACACAAAGCACAGAAAATAGGTACATTTGAAAAAAACACAAATCTACATATGAATACACACAGCGAGAGCTCTACTCATCGTATCTTACCCTTGGGTGCAGTTGATGTGGCATGTTTCACAGCTGCCTTGCTTGTTGGGGTATTTAAAGATGACCTCGTCCCCTCCCATCACGCCCTCAGGACACAAGGAGACACAGTGTGGACCGTCCTGCAACCTGGCACATGCTACACACTGATCTGCTCCCTTAACAGACAAAGGGATAGTTCAGACAGTTCAGTAGTTGACAGACAACGGCAAAGCAGACATAAATGGTTCAAAGTCAGTGGAACTATAATTGGAATATAATTATGTCACTAGGTGGCAGCAACACACACAAAGTTATTACGACACAATTCGTGAGATTGGAACATCACTTTACCTTTAATCTCTCTCTCTCTCTCTCTCTCTCTCTCTCTCTCTCTCTCTCATACACATTACTGAATTATTTTATACATCCAGTTTGTATTGATTTGCAATACTGTCTACACAGATTATATTACTTCATTTATATTTTATTTGTTTGTATTTTAGCCTTATATCTTAACTTGCAGATTTAGATTTTACTTGCATGATTTTATTTTTTAGTTATTTAATGATCATTGTTGAAGGTGCTTGAGGCCTAAGATTTTCATTGCCAATGCCTACTTCTGTTATTGTTGTACACATGACTAATAAAGAACCTTGAACCATGTTTTGTAAAAAAATACTGGAAAGCAGTGCAGCTATTGAGACTGTTGTTTGACATTAGTCACTGAATAAAGAAAATCATACCGGGCCTGTGCAGGTCTGCTTCCCCTCCTGGACCTTACACTCAGGGTGGCATGCCATACACTCTCCTGATTGAGTAGCAAACTCCCGCCTCTCCCTACATTCAGAGAGAAGTAAAATATGTCAATAGACTGCAGATAAGATTGAAACACTTGGATACAGATACGCCACAGCAAACATTACTCACATTAAGGCAAACACTGTAAATATTATTACTCATAGTATTCTTTTTTTTGTAAAGACTCACCCAGTTAAGAACATGCAGTCTGGCACGCACGTTCCTTCCCTGCTGTATTTCTTACAAGACAGACACTGGTTTGGCCTCGGGCCCCAGCAGCCATCAGAAGAGCACAGGGGGTCACATACATGGCCCTCAATAACTGCACACACAACAACAAAAATACTTTATCATCATCATAAACACTGACAGGGGAGATGGTTAAAAATGATTCTCCCTCAGTGAGGGAGGATCATTTGGACCCTCACTCACCACACTGATTTATTGGTCTGTTCTCCTTGAGGTCGATGTTCTTCTGGCGTCGCTGCGGGCGAGAGTTGCTGGTCATGATACGCGTCCAGTTAACAGTGTCATAGTAGCAGAGCTTCTTGTTTCCTGTGATGTAGACGCCACCGTCGTTTATTTTTTGTAGTGAGCGTAACCCCATGGAGGTCAAAGAGGGGATCTTCATCACCAGAAGAGAGTAGCCCCTGAAATTGTAAATGGTGAATAAATGTTGTGAAAGGAATTAATAGTTGTGATTTTGTTTAAAATACTATGGAAGCAAAGAAAGATCTTTATAATAGTAGTAAAAGTATTTTACTTTAAAAACAAGCATTCTGAATCTGTGAGGGTTGAAGTCCTTTTTTCAGAAGGTTATTTAAAGTTTTGCAATTTCAAAAACAGATTAAGGTTTAATGTTCACAAATTCATACAGACAAAATTCACAATTCAAAAATATTCAAGTGTCCAGGGTTTCCACCTACTCATGTGAACTTCTATTGGATCATATCAATGCAAGTATCAATTACAGAACATAAACTGATCGGACACAGGTCTGATTTTATTCAGGCTTGATTGCTTATTCTTGGTATCCCGAGTGATTTATTTTCTTGACTTGAATTCAGTGGACACTTATATTTCTGGATTAATCTGTGAACCTTAAAAACAATCAAACCTCTAATATCATGTCTTAAATTGCACGACTGAATATAAACTCTGTGGTATTTAAATTTCAACATTATGTAAGTAGTCAGAAGTGATTACATTTCACAGTAAGGATTTTAAGTTGCCTATGAGGTTAAAGTCCTTATGGCCTTTCTTTTCTTCCATAATTTGCAGCAAAATACTAATCAATTTTCATCGCGAAGAGCATGCAAGAAAACCATGTGAACTCATTAAAGATTTGCACCCACCACCAACTCACACAATCCCAGTACTGAATATGCCCTGTAAGAATAATATATATAATAGGTTGTGCATGAAGAGGCGACTACAGGTGGGCATGTAAAATATTTACTGTACCTTTTAGAAGTCACTGCTCTACATGGGGTAAAATTGAGGTACAACAAGGGAGCAAAGAGATACAAGACAATCAGATTCATGCCAGTGAAGGTTAAAGTCTGCAATGCAGTGAACAACATGATAGTAGGGCGACCTTAGTCAACCAGAGACACAAAAACAATGTTACAACAAAAAGAGAAAAAAACAACTACTGCTCACTTGTAAAGTGTTCTGCCCTGAATTGTTTGGAGGTTGGAGAAGACTGACAGGTCAGGCATGTTTTTAGGCCATGACTGTATACTGAGGATATCTGAAAATAAAGACATTGCGTTACAGAGGCTTTAACCAGTCTGCAAACACTGTGATGTGACATGAAAAGCAAAGTACGCTGACAGTTTAAACAGACGCACACACCTGTAATCTCCCTCACAGTGTTGAAGACTTTCAGTTTCTCTGGATCGAGGGCTGGTACATTGTTGTAATCATCACTTTTAACAGAGAAAAAAAAGATGAAAAAATAAAGACCTATTGCAAAAAGCATCCACAAAGCACTGATTAAATACAGTAAAAGCTCTGTTGTATCTTATAAACTACAACTAGTATCCGTTTACCCTTTGATACCAGTCACCAGGAAGTGCAGACTGCCCTGGATCTTAGTGCAGTTTATGAAACTGTCAATGTTAAGAGCATCTACAGTCTGTCTGGTTGGACTTCCTGTGCCATGGCAAGCTGCGAGGAAGATGAAGAAGAGGAGGAAGAAAAGGTCAAGAACATATAAAGTCAGGTAGAATGAACCAGCAGTGCTGGGAAGTACCTGAGAACATTTACTCATATACTATTCTTCTAATTTTGAGACACATGATTAGACTGTTTACTCTACTGTAATTACTTTGACAGCTAAAGTTACTTTACGGATCAAGATTTTACATACGAAACATATGTAAAAAAAAATTAAAATTAAATACATTTGGAGAAATCAGTTCCACCTCGACCAGCTATACATGCTGCTTACACATATTATATAATATAAAATGCAAGATGCAGAAATTTTACTTGCAACAGAGTATACTGTATACATTATAAAGGATAAAACCACTGCTGACCAGAGTGGGGCACTGTTAGCTTAGCTTGTTTCTCAGTTGCATACAACAAGTGCCCTCAATAAATTGTGAAGGAGCTATTGAATGGTCTTAAATACCTTTAGGACAGAGGCCTCCACAGGGTTCACAACTTTTCACTCCGTTTTTCTCCACCTCCATTTTATCAGACGGGCAATTGCTCACACATGAGCTGCCATCCACCACAAAATTAGCTGTAAAAAAAAAAACAGTGTTTTTTGTATGTTTATATCCACTAAAAGTCTGACCTTGACTCATGACTTGTGACAAACTTTGCACAGATAAACTTGCAACGTCACTAATCTGTAAGCCTATTGCTGTCTAAAAGCCTGAAACCCCCAGTGCAGAGCGGACTGTCACTACAGCGAGCAAAACCACTGTCATGTGTCATCATAGCTGCTTCAGCCACTGCCAGTTACAAGCCAACAAGGTAACAAACAACAACAACAAATACGAAATGCTAACTACACTTCTGATACATCTGCTAGTTGCCGTTTTTTGTCCATAACAGACTCCTCATCTGAATCTGGGTCTGACTGGGTTTGGGACAGATTGCAGATCGCAAGCTTGCGGAGATGGCTTTACGCCTGCAGGGTTCCAACCCGGCCTGAATCTCAAACATGTAGGCTTATGGTTGAATCTCTACATTTTTTTTCTAGCCATCTTGCAGTTCCTGCAGTTTTACCGGTCAATGTAAGGTAGATTCTAAAATGCAGTCACCAAACGAGGCTCAACCATAAACTATATGGTCTCCACGTGGCATGATCAGCGGAAGTGGGCGGGGCTCGAGGCCAGATCCAGAATTTCTCAATGAGGGACAAAGAATAAATACGCTTCCAGCATCTTCTTGTAGTTTTTTTTTTTTTTGTACTTTTGATGTGGGAAAACCAAGTTAAAGAAAAATATTTTTACATACTTTAACTTTAAAGTGTCTCGAAGGGGACTTCAAACAACACTAAAGCAGACAAATATACATGAGCAGATTAAGAAACAAGACGTAGCCTATTTTATGACAGTGTTGCAACTGCTGCTTTAGAAAAAGCTTTGAATGCTGAACGAAATTTTGTATAAAAATAAAAACTGCATTGCTGCTATTGGGAGAACAGCAACGGTATATAACTGTGAGTCTGTGTGAACATATAGGGCAGCGTGTGACTCACTGGGGCACTGGGCCACACAGATGGAGCCATACTGGTACTTGGCATTGGGGTTGGGCTCCATTTTGAATGTGTGCTTGTTGTAGATGATGGTCTGGGGACACAGAGGCACACAGGCGCCAGAGTTGTTGAAGTTCCTGCAAGCCTGTAAAACGTCATATACAGACAGCACAGTCAGCCACACAGCTTATAGATATGTTTTGTGTGTTTATGTCTATGATAGACCTTTTTCACAACAGGCATCTTGACTTGTCAAAGTAGGAAAAGCACAGGTGTGTCTAATAACATTAATGCTGGCTCTGTTCTATTCAAGTCTAACAGTTAGCCGTGACAGTGTGACAGCCAGTGTCAAGAATACCACTGTGAAACATCAAAATATCCTCTGCATTAAAAAGCCTATCGAAGCAGCAGACTCACAAAGCAGTCTGTATCCAGGGCTCCAGAGCAGCCTCCGGCACACTCACTGTGACAACAGTCGCTCGGGTTTCTACCAAAGCATCGGCTGTTACACTGAGGGGCACACACAGTCTTTGTCACTGAAAGAGAGTTGAGAGTATGTTAATTTGTTGTTTATTGCAGCAGTGGTTCCAAACTACTAAACTAAACTAAACCAATTCACCCCTTCATAGTGATTTTACCGTCCATGCCCAATCACACAACGCTCATATACAGGTGCTTCCAGCTATGTGTATTTTCAATGACCCAACAAATCTAATGTGATCAATGTACGATATGTGGCATATATGAAATGACATTAATAATAAGTAGAATAATACAGGCCTTAGAAAAACAGAAATTTGCAGTTTTAAGCTATGTTACTGCATGGATTTGTGTGTTACTATGACAACTCATTATTTAATATGTTTTTTAATATGGTGATTTCAGTGTTTATTTCTTATTTCTTCTGTTTTGATGCGTAAAAACTTAACATTTTTCAATGTGGTAAAAATGTACAATAAAAAATGCCACAACGCATTTTTGGGAACCACCGCATAACAGAACAGAGTTGATGCATGAGAAATAAAGGCATGCTGATGTCACTCACAGATCTGGCAAGTGTCATTTCCTGGACCCCAACATGGAAGGTCTCCACATGCTTTGTTACAAGGCTCTAAGATATAAATGTCTTATTAGTAGATGCATTTTTGAATTTTCAAAGCAGACCATAACAAAAGTCTGACATTAAAATGGAAGGTAATCGATGCTCATATATGTAATAATCATCCTTCCCACTCACTTTCAAGCCCATTGCCTTCGAACATAATATGAGCTGTTCCATCCTTCACTATGTCCTGCCAGTTCACCTGCGGGGCGTAGCTCAGGTACTTATTCTGGATGATCTTGACTCCTCCTTCCAGTATCTCTGTGGGCAGCACACAAACATTTAAACGGGGAGAGACAATTAGCAAAGCAAGCCCCAACGGGCCCATGACTCATCCTATCGAGCTCTGCCATTTGCTGATTACTACGACTCGTACAAACTCAGTATAATGTGCTAGAGCTCATGTTACACTGGCAGTTGAGACATTCCAGGGGCTTCACATCACTGTGACTACACACACCGACGACAGGCACTGTGAAGGTGTGGCTGCACTGTGTGGGTGTGGGAGTTCCAACTGAGTGTCACAGCCTTATCTGCTTCACCCCAGCCTCCCACACTTAAACACACTAACCGACTGACTTCTTGTGTACCTGTGAGGTGTGTCAGGCCCAGTTCTTGAAGGCCATGCTGTCCGTCCTTCTGGTAGTTGAGCATCACAGCCAAAGCGTATTGGTCCTCATACAGCGTGGTACCTCTGATGACGCGCAGGCGGTCCAGAGGCAGACGGCTGAACTCGGTGACGGCTAAAAGGATGTAGCCTGTCACCTCCCTGATAGACTGAAGGGTTAAAAAAACAAAAGGAGGAAGAGAAATGAAATAACATACAGGAGTTGAGAAAAAACTCCTTCTGGTATCCTCTGATTTTATTAGTCATAGTAATCAGAGTCACAACCTCAGCAAGGTGTGTTTTGCATGTGTTGCCGGTCACCATGACGGTAGTGCAGTGACTGATTTAGAAAGGGAGGGGGACTTAAATGAGCTCATTGTGAATTTGAGACAGAGACATCATCCACTACAGAGAGTGATAAACTGTTCAGACGTGGCATTGTTTTTGGCATCAAGTAAATCCATATCCTTGTCTAGACTGGTTACCATGCAGTTTTTCTCAGTGACACATACGCTCCATTACCTTCCTCTTTCTTTGTGTTGTAGTGTTAAACTCTGGTCGATTTATAAGGACTATGATTAACTGCTCCACAGATCTCTGCAGGGTAAATTGAGACAGCTAGCTAGACTACCTGTCCAATCTGAGTTTTCTGTTGCACGACTAAAACAACTTTTGAATGTACACGTGTTCCACCAAAAAAAGGTCCTTCCCATGTGTCCGGTACTTAGCGCCGCCCATGACGATTGTGATTGGTTTAAAGAAATGCCAATAAACCAGAGCATGTTTTTCTCCCATCCTGGAATACTCTGTGGACTAGCCACACCCTCAGTGCTGTGGAGGAAGGTCTGGCAAAGCGAGACTAGCTCTCTATATGTGATGCCTCCATGTGTTCAAAGCCTCACCTGCAGGAAGGAGAAGTCTCTGGTGTGCTCCATCATGGTAATTTCAAGATTGCCCATCACAATCTCACAGCCGGTGTACATCTCTTTCATCAAGTTGTACTGGACCTCTGAATTTCCTGTCGTGCTCAGACCATTGTGGGTGCCGGAACATACAACCACTGGAAAAGTGAAGAATTAACTCTTGTTAATGTTAATGTGTTTAGATTAGATACACAGATTTAAAGGATAGGTCTGGTGATAGTTCTTAGTTTTCTTATTGTGAACAAATCTCATGTAAATACCAAAAACAACAATAAATTGATCCTTTTCACATCGTATCCAAAGCCTGGTAGCTTATTCCTCTACTGCTGTCCAAACATTTTTAGTTGATCCCACACACACAGTCCTGCTGCCGTAAATACTCAGTAGAGCACCAAAATGTGTGTTAATCCCGGCTGAAAATAGTTTCTAAAAAATTCACTATTTACTCCTGTTTAAGTATTATTTTGAAAAAAACTATAGTGGCCAGCAGTTTTGGGAAATTATGTGGCCTTTTTTTTTAAATGCGAGTATATAGAGAGTCAAAGTGAAACTGGAACTTCTGAGTTCTGTTTCAGCAGTAAAGGTCAAAATCCCATTGACATTTGTAACAACGCTAATAACTAAAAATCCAGCCTTGGAACACACAGTACGCCGTATGGCTCGCTTCATGTCTAGATAAGGTCAATACTTGGTCTTTTCATGGGATTTGTTGTCAATAACAAAAAATATTGAATAGCAGCAGCTTTATCCTTTAACAAACATTCTTTCACACATTGCATTTTACAGACAATTGTACAGTATCACAATTATTATTATTATTATTATTATTATTATTATTATTATTATTATTATTATTATTATTATTTCACAATTTGCATTTTACAGACAATTTAACGGTATCATTATAGTATGTGCATCGATGGGAAGAAAAGAGTATAGTACCACAAAGGGCAGAAAGAAAGAATTTAAATGATGTTCCTGCAATGGTATCACAATACAAATAAAACTATGCATATTCTGTTGCTGTAAATCATTTACGAGGGAACAGCGTAAGCCCTTATAAGGACTGTTTTATGCAACTTACTAAAAAACACTGTGTTCTGCTCGCACAATATCAATGAATGTACTGTAACAGTGTGAAACAAGCTGAGGATTGTACGCAGGGCATTTCCTTCTCTGAGGCAAACATACAAGGCCTTGTTTATGGTCTGTGGGAGTTCAGCCATTCAGCGTCACTTGAAGTCTGCTTTGCTATTCAAATGTGAGACAGGAGAGAAGCAGCAGAGAGAAAATAAGAGAAAGGGAAGGACAGAGAGGACAGAGAATTAAACATGACCGTTGAGCTCAATGTCAATACTTTGCCTAAAAATACAAACAGGAACTTGTGCAATGTCCACATTGTGACAAACACAATATCTCAGTTCCACCAGGGAATTTTAAAGCATACAAGGATATTTCAAATAATAATGTGCTTCCAACAGTGGCAGTTAGGGGGAGATCTGATTCAACATGACAATAACCCCTTGCACAAAGTAAGATCCATAAAGAAATGGTTTCTCTAGTTTGGTGTGGAAGAGATTGACTGGCCTGCACCCATTCAACACCTTGAGGATGAATCGGAAACCAAACTGTGAGCCGGGCATTATGGCTCAACATCAGTTCCAGACTGCACCGATGCTTTTGTGGCTATACGGGAGCAAATCGCTGCCACCAGGCTCCTTCCCAGAAAAGCAGATGCTTTTACAGAAGCATTTAAGCATCGAAATTCTTTTGTCCATGAAGTGTAAATCTGCACTCACAAAGATGTTGCTCATTCCCTGCCATCTAAAAACACATTTTGTCTACCATGTTGACAATTTTGGTTTTATTCGTCAAGATTTTGTGGTATGAAATTTCATTTAAAGGGCTCAAAGCATTGAAAAATTAAAATCAACAGCAACATATCGCTTCAGAAATAGTGTCACATTTATTCTGGATAATCCACAGAATACAGTGTCAACAGTTTTCATTCAGGGACTATTTTTTTCTTCAGACAGAAGTTCCAAGGTTCCAATGAAAAGTGTTTACGGCGAGGTGTGTGAATTATCCAAAGTAATTAGGACACTGTTTCTACATTTTGTTGATGCAATTTCTAATTCTTTGAGCAACACAAATAAAATCCCATTCACCTCAATTTCATTGGTGAACTCTTTAACCTTAGTTTACAACAACCAGACAACTCTTGAGAGTTGACTGGTTGTTGATTTTGTTGTACTCAGTAAGGATCTTAGGAATGTTTTTGTTAAACCACCCTCACGCACAGGTCACACACATGATGTACGCTCGACACACTCAAAAACACATTCCTTCTACTGACATCAGAGTCAAGATAGAGCCCAGTAGAACAACAGGATCAACAAGGGCATAAAAAAGGCTAATGATTGTGTGTGTGTGTGTGTGTGTGTGTGTGTGTGTGTGTGTGTGTGTGTGTGTGTGTGTGTGTGTGTGTGTGTGTGTGTGTGTGTGTGCGTGTGCGTGTGTGATGCATGCAGCGAGCATGGGCCCATAAAGTCCTGATAAGAGTCACTTTATTGTGTTTCTGAGAACATCGGGTTCACAGGAACTGGCTCTGTACCAAATCATATTAAAGGGTCAGTTCACTCAAATCACAAAAACACACATTTCGCTATCTGTCCAGGTTTTGTGTCATTGTGACTAGTGGAAAGTGGAAGATATGTTTGTGTGTGATTTGGGTGAACTGACCTTTTAAAGAGGCTCTCCACTGGTTTTACACATTAAGATCAATTTACTCATCAGGAGGAGTATTACTCAGCCTTTGAAAGCATTTGTATAATGTAGTTGTGTCTCTGGAGGGAGCTTATTAAAGTTTGAGAAAATAAGCATTGTCACATCGGTAATCTGGATTTAAGGTATGATGGAGCAGTAGGGCCACATCAAGGGAAATTTCTATTTATTTTGCATTTCGAGAATAAAGTCGAAATGTCGAGAATAAAGTCAACACGACGAGAATAAAGGTGAAATACCATTTCGAGAATAATGTCGAAATGTCGAGATTAAAGTTGAAATGACAAGAATAACTTCAACTCCTTAAATACTTAATCACATTAGAGCGACTGTCCGCCATGCCAGCAGCCATGTAGGCTACAGTCGAAGCCTGTTAGCTTAGCTTAGCACAAAGACTAAAAACAGGGGGAAACAGCTAGCCAGTGTCTGTCTGAGGGTAACAAAATCCAACTTCTGGCATTAAATTGTATATTGCTATATAGCAAAACACTATATATATATTGTACAAAACCCTGTAATATAAAAATGACAGATCACTGTTTTAATGGTGGGTTATGTGCAGCACTATTTCTTGGCAATGCGCAGTTGCCAAGCAACCAGCGCAGACCCTGGTAACTGCCCCCGGCCAAAATGTCAAACTATTACTTTAATATGTTATTCAGATGCAAATGCCAGCAAAGGTTGTGTTGCAGATATTTTCAACCAGTCTATCTTTTAACCGTTGGAAGACATCAGAGCTGTCAGAACTTTCTCATAATTAAGGTCTTTACAATACAGGCCTACCACAAATGCAGCCTAACAAAAGACTCTAATAAGTTGCATTGAGAGAAGTGTTTTTGGAGCTTGAGCTATAGAGGTACTGGTTGGGATATCTCGGCTTTTGCTGTATCAATTTTGACCATATTTTTTTTTAAATCTGTTTCTTGCTGGCAATCAACTTTAAGAAGTGAAATCACTGGAGTACTATTTTAATGACACAGGACATGAGCTTGCTTTAACATTCACAACTATGCATGGGCCATTTCTATATATTAGATTCCCCAGTTTGCTCCTTGTCAGGGTTATGAGTTGCAATGACTACTTTGCTTTCATAAACCTTGACTTATTAAAAGCCATTCATTGGAATTGATGTCAGTTTATGAGCTGCTCAAGGGTGAAGCTCTTTATCTACCCCACCTTAGTTAAGCTATCAGTGCATGACTTGCTGCTGTTGGCTCTACACTGTTTTAATTGCCTGTTGAGAAATACTTATGAACATCTGCACGCATACATTCAAGAACCTTCCACATGCCACAGTACGTACAGTATGCATACAGTTCAAGTACAACCCACTCTAGAGGGGGACAAACCAGTGTGCACACATGCAATACAGTGTGTGACAAAATGGTATGTCAACCATACAGACAATGCACAAGGTGCAGCTGTGGAAGTGCTGAAACAACAGGCTGAGTGGGTTTTCTCTGTCAAAAGAGGACTTTCAGTGTTGGCAGATAGATGATGGGGAAAAAAGGAATGGGGTGGAGGGTTTAGAGTCAATACACACACACACACACACACACACACACACACACACACACACACACACACACACACACACACACACACACACACACACACGCATTAACACACACACATGCACACAATGGCCCTATTTTGAAAGAGTAAAGTGTCGTAGTACATCAAGATGTGCGGCCAGCCTCTATCAGTCTGCACTGACACTGTGTATCCTCACTCTTTACAGACACTGCAGTATGTCTGCCTTCCTACATATTCCACGACTAATCATCATATACAGCACATACTGTACATACACATACAAACTCAGAGCAAAATGGTCTCATTGTCCTCTGCACTAAAGTGTAACCTAACACATGTTTAAAACACAACACGGATCAGGTTCAGCTGCTATTTTCATTTGTCTACTACCAGGGTTTCAAAAAGAAGAGAGGGAGAGAAAGAAAAGAAAAGAGGGAGGAGGAGATAAACAAGCTTATTAAAGCAGTCAAGACAATGACTTACAAAGGTAAACAGAAACTTGGCACATGATGTGCAAAAGATTACTGCATACCTCACAAGTGAGCTTGTACACACTCACACACACAGGCAAACACAAAGACAGACACCTGATCACATGAACTATTTCTTTCTGTGGTGCATTCACTAGTTCACAGCCAGAGGTTGTGTACAGATAAACTGGAAGATTTATTTTCTGTGTTCCCAACACATGCAGGACTGCTCAATCTTTGGTGAACAGAATGAGGCCGTTACAGAGATTTTCTTTACATCATACTTTGGCAACAGGAGCAGCCGCATATTTGCTTTTGGACACATCGGTGTTCCATTTGGAAGTCACACCTGTAAAACTACAGAAGTAATTTAAAAAGGCACCACCTATTGTTGTTTTCTTGGAAGATATGAAATCAAATTTTACACTCAGGTGCTGTACACTTACAAGCTGAGCCCCCTCTGATACATTACATATTTAACATCTGAGACATTAAACCGACATAATGCACTGTTTTGCCATGAGGATATTTATGGAATAAAAACTCACTTCCTGTTGGCACAACAATAGTATTAGTATTAGTATTAGTAGTGTCCCTCTTGTGCTTTGTGTCAACAGCATCTTCTCTTAATAATCAAACCCATGCTTCTATTATGACTGGCCAGTTATGTTCATACAAAGTTTGGCGTACTGGTCCACCTTTATACATCAACATAACAGCTGCAAACTCTATAACTGCCTGGTTTCCACAAAATCCTGTTCAACAACTGGCTGAAGAGTTCTGATGAGAGAAAATTATAGCCTGACAAGCCAGACCCACATGAAGATGTTGGCCCTGGCTGCAAATTACATTTGCTGCCACTAGGGTGCATCTAGATTTCTAGGCTAAGAAAATTACACTTTGAAATCAAAATATACTTCTGAAATTCATGAAAATGTCTTTAGTTTAATTCCAAGGACTTGACCAGTAAATCTGAACAAAGAAAAGTTTGCATCAATGCTTCTCGAATGTCAAATAAATGTGATACACTGTATTTATTATATAAGCGGTTTTATCTTTTCAGTGTTTCGTTGAGGTGCCAGAGGCATCTCTTGATGATCTCGTCTCGTCTTCACATTGTTTTTCTCAAACTTGATTCCCTTCCACAAGGGACCACAATAAGAGGACAAAGTTCACAGAGTCTTGCTGTGATTCAAATAACAACACCTCACTCTGCCTCAAACACGTCACTGCCCTGAGTGGTAGAAAGTAACTGAGTACATTTACTTAAGTGCTTTGGTTGAGTACAATTTTGACACACTTAAGGAGTTCTATCTAATTTCTAATTCACTTCATTATAGTGGGAAGTAGACCTACTGCACTTTTTTACTGTGTGTATTCATCTTCTTCTTTTTTTAAGATTATTTTTTTGGGGGCTTTTCCCTTTATTATATAGTGATAATGGATAGACATGAAAGGGGGCGAGAAATGGGGGATGACACGCAGCAAAGGGCAGCAGGTCGGATTCTAACAGGCGCCGCTGCAGGACACAGACCAACATGGGGCGAACGCTCTTACTGGGTGAGCTAGAAGCCACCCCCTGTTTATCATTTTTCTAAAGTTGCAGCCTCTCACTAAAGCAGGACTTTTGAGAATTGTTATATTGTGGTATTAATAATTTTACTTAGGACTAACTAATACATCTGAATAGTTATCCTACCACACTGAGAAAATGGAGATATAGACATAGGCTATCAGAGGTAAAGTCTATTTTAAAGGAAAGATCTTTAGGAGCTGACTGTGGTTGTCAGTAAACAGGCGGTGTAAGGTTGGGCTCCTCTGTCGCAAAGCCTTGAAACAATTGAGACAAACATGATAAAGCACACAGAGAGTCGTGGGAGAGGTGCAGGTGACTCACAGCAAACAAGTTTTACGTGTGCGGAACAGGTTCTGTTGACTGCGGTTTGTGAGGGAGGACAGGTGTTTTCCTATAGCACCTGGAGTAAACAGCTCTATATATTCTGGGATAGTTGAGTATAAAAAGTGATGATTCTTGACAGAAAAGTGTGTGTGTGTGTGTGTGTGTGTGTGTGTGTGTGTGTGTGTGTGTGTGTGTGTGTGTGTGTGTGTGTGTGTGTGTGTGTGTGTGTGTGTGTTCGAGCCCACCTCCTTGTGTCTGTGCGCTGCAGAGTTGAAGAGCGCATGGCAGCAGGACGCACAGCACTTGTTGCACCTTCCTCATGAGGGCGGTCATCCTCACTCAAATTCCCAAGATGGTGACGTTTCAAACAAAAATTGCCATCACATTAATAAGAAGCGTGTCCTTGTCTCATAATAAATGGTTCTCGGTGGTTTCAATCCAAGAGAGTCCATTTAGAAACGTTGTTGAGTTAATCCAGATTCCCTTTCTTATTTATTTCCTTTGCTTTCTTCTAGTATTCAAATGAAGAAGTAAATCCGTGCTGTAGTGAAAACCTGTTCGTGTATTCCCTTTTCTGATATTTTACTGAGCCGTAACTTTACAAGCCGACCGCTCCGGTCGTGTGAGAGGAATCAATACAGCGCTGTGATTGGAGCGCAGCGCGCAGCCAATCAGCGGCGGGAGCGACTGTTTCGCTGGCACTGATTTATCTGGTAGGGCCCAGCCCAGCCTGATGCCACAGGACTTACAAAACCTGGAAGCCCAATGCAAACGTGAAATCCCCTTTAAAAGATGCAGATGCACATTTTAAATGTCATTTTCTTACAACAATATAGGAAAACATAAACATAAACATAAACATACATACTGTATGCTTTTTGCCATGAAACACATGAATGGATGCATTCAGGAGCAGGAGTCTTCAAAACATGCTTTTCCCCTAGTTGATTTAGGTCAATGATTTAGGGCAATAATGAGGTGTGAAACAGTATTTAGGATTCATTTGGTAAAATAAAAACCCACTGCAGCTATGACACTGCACTACAAAAATAGAAATAGCAACAAAACTGAATTTACAAAACAGAAGTAACACTTAAAGAAAAGGCAAAGAAATGTAAAATATAATTTGATGATATTATATACTATTATATACTATTAGTGAGGGGTAAACTATTTAAAAGTTTAGATGCAAAGACAGCAAAGTTTGGTCTTACATCTTTTTAAGTTTAGCTCTGGGAAGATCCAGAAAAAACAAAGAGGAGAGAAATAACTTAGAAGTAGATGTTCCAAATGTATAAAGGTACAGGGAAAATACTCTTGTGTAGCAAAGCAAAATGAAAAATAAAAACTGCAACTCGCTGTGTGTGCAGTGTGTATGCAGTACATTTACATTAGTGCACTTAATCATTGTGAAAATGCAAATAAGGAGTGGACGTATCATTACGGTCAGAAAAGGTGAGTCACTTGCTCTTTCCCGCCCATAACCTTTAACAAAGAATGGACCGAAGCAACTACACCCCCTCTAATATTGTCCTGTTAAAACAACAACAAATAACTCCTTCTAAAAAACACTTCTCCTCCTGCTCCTATATATGTGTCAAGTCACACATGATCCTCAGCAATATTTCTTACATCTGTTGTCTCATCAATTGGCCTTCGACCCCTCCACTCTTTTATGCTGGTGCCCTGGAAATGTGAGATTATTTTATTGCTATCATTTTATTTCTGTAAGATTTTACTGATTTACTGACTAATTTGTTAATGATTTGTGTATACCAAAGTTGCACAGAAGGAAGTGTTCTTCTTAAAGCCAGACTTATATCTGGTTCGGTTAGAAAATCTTATCTCTTGTCATGTTAGGTGTCACTCAAGCTTCATGCAAACAGTGTCTACCTGTAAGAGTAGGCGAGCCAGCTGAACTGCTCTGTAGAAACTGGCTCTGCCTGCAGCCCCAGTCACACAAATGTACGTGTCCACACACACACACACACACACACACACACACACACACACACACACACACACACACACACACACACACACACACACACACACACACACACACACAATAAACACAAAATAAAGTTGCTGTTTTTCCATATTAGCAGGTTAACTTACATAGAATATGTATTATATCTGACAAAAAAATGTCTCCAGTTCATGAGAAAGAGCCATGTTCTTGTTTTTCAGTCAGAAAAGAAGTCACTTGAAATCTAAAAGGCTGTTTAAGACAAATAGTTAATATTTCACCACTACAAGGAAGTCATTTTCAAAAGTATTTCTTCACAGAAACAGCCAAGAAATTCAGGGAAACACAAAAAGATTGTAAGATCACAAATGGCTGTGGCAGGAGAACAGCAGCATAGTGGCTGCACTTTTATTCTCAATAACAAACTAGAGCACAGTTAAAACACACACACACACACACACACACACACACACACACACACCCACGCACAAACACACATGCACAAACACACACACACACACACACCGCAACAGGTACACAGGATCAGGAAAGTCTATTTGACCCAAATGTACAGGCTGTACTCAAAATATGTGTTTTCCTACTTAATCGTGATTTTAGCAAACTGAAGAAGAATAAAGTATAACTTGGTTGCCATAATCAGACTATTATAAAATTATCAAAATTATAAAGTTTTGTGGTAAAATTTATAAAAATACAGAAATTGCATCAGATATACATGGCCATGGTTGAGACTTTAGAGATACTGATAGTCCAAATATATAGTCCAAATAGACTTCACCCTCAAATAATATAGGGATATTTTTCCATGCTTAACTCAAAACTGTTATTACTTTTATTTTTTTTAGAAAAGCTTTTTAATCTAAACAGTTGCATGTCCTAAATTTTTGTGTTGGTCTAAAAGGTGTTGTAAGAGTATTCTCCACTCGGCCAGGAATACATTCTGGTGGCAAAATTGTTATTTTTTCAGTCATTATTCTTTTTTCTTTTCAAAATTGCCAACTGCAAGGACATCGCAAGTCTGAGAAATACTGGCATTATAGTCACTGACTTTAATTGACATTGGCTTTACTTCCTCATCATTCAGGGCCCCACAGACCGCACTGCTGCACATGTAAATAATAATAATAACTTTAAGTCCAAACATTTTCTTTTCCTCCATGTCATTTTTGGAAAAAGAAAATACTGTCAAAATCAATCACAATATTTAGAGCAGACAGACATCTAGGCTACTGTATGTATCCATGTTTTACAGCTTGGGTCTCATAGAAAAGTCATGAAGTAGGGTTATAAAAGAATGCTGAGTCTGTTAAAGAGGATCAAACCGATAAATTAGATTTAAAACTTTCAAACAACTTTGATTTATAAAATGTAGACAGTGCTCTTTATGCTGTGCTTTGAACTGCTAAAGACTGCCCTCTTCTGGTGGGAGCTTTTCCCGGCAATATCTCCTCTACTTTTTCAGTCACTTGTAAACATGAATATAAAATATAAATATGTATATGAAATCCATCAGTAACACTCACTCACAGTTAATGAGACAGGTCATACATAAAACGGGTTTATTTGTAATAGAGCAGGATTTTGTTTGTTGTTACATCACATACAGGATGTATCTTTGCATTCAGCACTGAAACATGGTCTTCACCGTTTTAAAATCTACTTGTGTAACTATAACGGTACAGAATGTTTTTTTCACATTTTCTTTTGTTCGCACAGATTAGCATTGTTTCACAGACAAAGTCTACATCAAAGTTTCTTTACAACCCAAGGAAAACCCAGGAAATCTACCGCCAAATATGAATCAAGTAAACTGGCAAAACAAAAGGACAAAACCTTTGCCTAATCACCGTGCTTTTGAGGGCATAGAGAGCAAATCTGTAAATTATTCTTTATAGATAAATATATGTGGCTCGAAATCAGAACTGAACGAGCTGAGAGGAAATGAATTAGAAGTCATCACTAAATACCTAAGGCCACAAAACCCAAACGATCAAAGTCATGATTTAACATAGATGCTGAATATGAACAATGCACTCATAACTTAGTGAAGTGGATTTACAGTATGTTGTACGGTCACTGGTACATGAGTAGTAGTACCCATGTATGGCACACAAGAAGTTGTTTTATTGACAGAAGTCTGTGGATTCTGCTGGTATCTGTGGTGACGCAGTAACTCGTCTGCTGTTCAATAGTGAGTAGTGGATGTGCCGATGACTGAATTGATCTGCTTACCCTGCTTTCTTTTACATAATTATCACTGAAATAAAGGAATATGCATGTTAAATAAATATTACAGCCATTTATAGATTCGTCGACAATATTCACATTCAGTAACACAGTTACCATCCCCCGATATGCAAGTCTGAGACAAAAACACACAAAGCGAGAGAAGCCTGATGTGGTTTGAGTACTCATATGGACACACATGAAGGCAGATGAGCAGCAGCTGTGCAGGTCATGTGTGTTGTGTTTTGTATACTGCTTTCACATAAAAAAAAAAAAGACCATAAAGCTGACTATACTGTATTAAGCGCATGTTGACAACTAAATGCAGGAATTTGTGGTTTCTGCATTTTACTGTAAACAGCATCATAACACGATGATTGCAGTTAGAAAAAATCTACAAACAGCGTCAACATGCATGCAGCTCCGAGGATGGAAAAGTATGCAACAATGTCAGCAAGATCTACCGGGACGCATGCAACTCAGGCGGCCGAGAACGTGTTGTGAAGGGCTGCTTCAAGACTTCGGGTTGCCATACGGGGAGTAGAAACATGCCACAAATATCAAAAAGATTTCCAAAATGAGGCAGTAAGAGGACGTGTGAGAGGGAAAACTCCAGTCCTGTTGTCTTTTTCATGATTAATACTGACTGGGCCGCTTGCAGAAACATATACAGAATATGGACACGCTCACACACGTACACACTTTATCTAAGTATTAAAGTGTCTCAGCATTGCTCACAAATTAGAAGGTAGAATTATGGTCACATGAATCTGCCAGCTGTGATTGTTTCCAAACATGGCCCTGTTAGGAAAAAAAAATAAAAACAAGTGTAACTGACACACAACCATTCTTTTTATGGACGACGGAAAGTCCATAGATGAGTTAAAAGACATACACCAACAAAAAGTCATATTTGACTCATTGCTGACTCAGTGGAGTCACACATGACTTCTTACAGCACCTAGAGACGAACATACAGTACATTGCACCTAAATACAAGAGGTGGACACAGGAGAAGCAAGTGTCTGCTGTGATTGCTTACGGTTAGTGTGCATTTGTGTGTGTGTGTGTGTGTGTGTGTGTGTGCGTGAGGTTAAATATAAAGTACATGAGAATGTGTTTTTAATAAGCCCTGAAAACTATTAGGAACCTCAAGAGACTGAAAACGAAAGCCTAAAATCTTCCCCAAAGCCAGAATCTTGATTTTCACCCATTAATCAAAACCCCTGTACCTACGCTTCCCCATTCCCAAAACAAACGAAAACTTAGAGGGGTGTGGCTGCTTGTTCCAGTTTTCTTCTTATTTCTTGTTCTTGAGTTGATTGGCCAGCCAATCAAGACCCTCATAGAGGCCGTCGCCGCTGGTGGCGCAGGTGGCCTGGATGTACCAGTTACGATGGCGCAGGGAGTGTAAGCCCAACTTGTCTGTGATCTCGGCAGCATTCATGGCATTCGGTAAGTCCTGTCAAAGAGGCGAGAGTTCAGTGAGGAGAAAGAGTGTGAGAAGTCAAGGATCAGTGATCATGCTTTTGTGTGACCCTAAAGACGGCTGATGTCTTCTTTTATTGTTTGGTTCAAAATATGTATGTATGCATTTACTGTGGATATGTGTGTATATTAATTGATTATTCGATTGACACCAATCGTTTAAATTGTTTTTCCAGGAAATACATGTCTGTATGGTGAACATAAAGCTACAGCCGGCAGGGGGATAGCTTAGCTTAGCATAAAAACTGGAAACAGAGGGAGACAGCTAGCCTGGCTCTGTCCAGAATCCTCCTACCAGCACCTCTAAAACTCACTAATTAACATGTATCTTATGTGTATACGTACAAAAACTTAGAGGGTTGTAAGCCAGAGCAGGTTTTCATCAGTCGCCTATAGAATTTCTCAAGTTAAGCTCCACTACAACCCTACTGTTTATTCATGTATATGCACTGTGTATAATATGTGTGTGTATGTGTGTGTGTGTGTGTGTGTGTGTGTGTGTGTGTGTGTGTTCTTGCCTGTTTGTTGGCAAACACAAGGAGGACTGCATCTCTCAGTTCGTCCTCAGCCAACATCCTCATCAGCTCCTCTCGTGCTTCGTTCACACGCTCTCTGTCGTTACTGTCCACCACAAAGATTAGACCTGAAACAGTGAGAGGAACACAAAAAAAAGAAAAAAATTTCTGAAGAGAAAAGAAGAGAAGAGAAAAGTTGCTGGTGTTACCCTTTTTCCAGCTCTTCTCACCCTGTGTGTTCTGAAAGTAGTGTCTCCAAAGGGGGCGGATCTTGTCCTGTCCGCCCACATCCCACACAGTGAAGCTGATGTTCTTGTACTCCACCGTCTCCACGTTAAACCCTGAAAACAAGAGCAGGGTCATACAACGTAAAAAGCAAACATAGTGGTCCACTTATTAGTGTGCATGGCAATGCTTTACAACTAATGCCATTTTAACTGTGCACCTACCAATGGTTGGGATGGTGGTGACTATTTCCCCCAGTTTGAGCTTGTAGAGGATTGTCGTTTTTCCTGCAGCATCAAGCCCCACCATCAAGATCCTCATCTCCTTCTTCCCTATGAGGCTCTTCAGCAAATTCCCAAAAATGTTCCCCATGATTCAGATGAAGTCCTTAAACTTCAGAGCGTGGCTACAGCTGTGATTACAGATGCCTTCCTGCAAAGTTTCACTTGTCCAGCAGTGACAGATTATAAAGGAGGGCTGAAAAGAAACAGAACACATAGCCTAACCATTTAGTAGTTCTTTTATGTGCATTTCTATATTGCAAGGTAAACATCAAATAAGGGATGGTGGTCTAAATCACAAACATGAATGAAGAAATGAGTATTAATAAGCTCAACTGTCTATAAAGCCTTTGTTAAATTACAATCAGTGGAACGTTCCAGCTTACCTGCTTTTATTTTTCTTAAAAGACTGCACCACTATGCCAGAAACTCTCACTTCTACATGCACAGCCCAAGAAAGGTGCAAGCTATGCTAATTGCCAACAGTCATCACACAGAGGGTGAAGGAGAAGCATGTCGGTGCCATGACTACAGGCTGCAGCACAATCTGTTCAGACCCTCCTCGCTGTTTTTTTCTCCTTCAAATGTTATTCTGCAACAACGCCAAGCCCTCAGAGCACATGCAAAATGTCCTATATTACCAGGCCTGGCTTGAACACATTCACTTTAACTCCAACCACAAAGCCACCTAGCCTGAAACAGGGAAAAAAGAACACATTTTCACAAGCCTGCAGTCTAGCTGTACATTCTGAATATTGTGAGAGGCCAAAAATGTTTTGCAGATATAGTTGTCATTAGAGCATAGCAATAAAATACTAGTCCATTGTCCAAAAATACTCTTAAAAGCAGAACTGCACAAAATAATCTAAGGTCTTGAAGGTCCACTTACTACCTTTCAGGCACATATTACTAGCCTGAGGATCAGATTGATTCATTTTCATGATTTGAAGTGCTGAAATAATTTAACATCATTCAGAGGTCTGGAACCACGCTGATATATTGTGGTCTACACATTTATGTACACATCTTTGGACATTGTAATATATTGTGGGGTTTGTGCTATGTGAAATGTCAGTGATTGCACATACTCTGTATGAATTATAAAGCATGTGTACTAGCTATATTTCAATGTGGAAAAGTATATATCCGTATCATGTGCACTGACTTGATTATCCTGGAACACCAGTGGGCGATTTAGAGAAATAAGAGACTCAAATAAAGTAAAAAAAAAATAAGAAGATATAAATAAAGTCGTCAGTAGATAAGAGACTAGCTGCAGCCCTGTCCATGGTGCTGAAGAGGATCACCACACTGCAGGTCACTTCCTGACACCAGCTCTCACAGATGGGTTTACAGGTTTAAATATGAGCTCTGGTGACTTTTGTGGTTGCAGGGCCACGATATGCCGGCCTGATAATGTTAATTCAACTCGGGGTGACTCAGGTTACGTTAGCCGGGGATGCTATACGGTAACGTTACGGCGATCCTGACTTTAACATCGGACCTGCACATATCTCCTCTTTAGCTAAAGATTCACACCTAGTTCGGCTACCAAGCTTGATAGTATCATCATTCTCTAATGTGTTGTAAGCTCATGTATCAGTAGAGTTTAGCTTTAGTCGCTAAGACGTAACGGTAGCTAGCGTGTCTGCTGTCCCGACCCACCGCATTCATCCATCCGCTTATCGCCTCAGCGGGCATCCTGCTGCCAGCGAGTCGCCCTCCGCTGCTTCAGCCCGGGCAACAATGAGGCAACACAACCACCGCAGGTCAGCCATCAAACACACCATTATTCAATAACCTGCCACGTCTTGCGTGTATATTATTGGGTTGATGGTGGTGACAGTATCCTCACTTACCTTAGCCGAGTAGTCCTCTAACGTTACTAAATGTCTCACGGTATTTTCCGGGGGACAACCAGGGAAACTAGGAACTCAGCAGCAAACGAGATCTCGCGAGATTTTAGGTCAAATCCAAACCATAATGTTTTTTGTTTTGAAAGGACGTCTGAAGAACCCTATTTGTCAATTTGTTAACAATTGGGCATATTTCTATCAGTTTTTGAAACATTGTCACCTCAGTCCTGATTTGTCTTAAAACATTTTTTTTTAAAATATCAGTCGCAGTAAAACTGGGTCTGCACAGGTAAGTGACTGGTCTGGCCTTGATGATGATGATGTCTGTCAACACATCCAATACTCACATTCCTTTTGACATTCATTTGACTGATGAAACTAACCAAAAATAGCAGGTTTTAGGTACCTGAATGTATTGTCGTGACCATTGTTTTTAAAGGTCCTGCACACCCATGGTCTACCATCACAGGTGATTTCACTTCCTGGCTTATCAGACCTCCTCTCAGGTCTTGGTGGATGTGTGACATCCACCAGCCTTTTGGGGGCCCTAAGCAGAATTTGATTTTGGGGCCCCCTACCACCACGCGGAGTCACCTGTGCTTGACGATTGACACAAATGTCATGCTATAATGTTACATTATAAATGAATACAGTGAGGTTATGTATTAATACAGTGACGGAATAATAACTACTGTCCCCCTGGGCACAGATGCATAAGGACCCTACCCTATTTGTGCAAAAGTGGGTGCAAACAGGGAGGGGGGGTGCATGATACGTTACACCTTTATTATTCTCATTGCCAGGCCTACATAGAGCCCAGTGACCTTACATAATTTGCAGCAAAGCTTACAACCTGAGCAGAGGCCTAATCAATAAGAATAAGTGAAAACACCTGTGTGGGTGTGCAGGGCCATTAAATCTCTTTAGGAAAACCTGTGCTCTTGTTAACACAGGCAAACATGTTTAAGCTTGTCTCAGATAGCATAATGCTTATCACGGATCCTAGAAAGTTTATTTGCTATTATTTGATTTTTTTAACGCATTTACATTTTAGGTCAGACGTCTCTCTCTGCTTTGGGCCTGTGCCCCCGCATGTCTGTATTTCTAAGCCTGAAATTTCTGTTATTTAGAGCTGTATATGGGAAGTTATTACGTTTTCAGGAAATAGTGACTTGGCCTTCAGTATTCCATAACCCTTGCTATTTTGTCATCCACAGATAAAAGTTATGCAATTCTGATCATGCAATTATACATAACATAACATAACATGTCATTTAGCTGACGCTTTTATCCAAAGCGACTTACAATTGCTATATATGTCAGAGGTAACACGCCTCTGGAGCAGCTAGGGGTTAAGTGTCTTGCTCAGGGACACAAAGGCATGTGACATATCCACTGCGCCATCACCATACAGTATTGCATAGATGGTAGAACATTTCAGTGCGACGTAGTCTTGATTTTTTGTATGTCGCTCTGCGATATGACTCATGGTAGATCAGATCATAATGACATGTTTTTACCAGCAGAAAATCTATTACCTACTTGTAGCCTACGTGAAATTTTGATGCAGTAGTTAAGTGGCGATGGGGCCAAATCATTTTTTTTTTTTTATTTAAATACTGTGGTTTTACCAGCCTTTACTCCCATATCTACTTCTGTGATCTGAGAGAAAAAGCAGGTTTGATCTTAAACATGCACACAAAGATGAGTCATTCATTTCTATTTCAGTGTGGCAATGTAACAGCTTTTTGATGTAGGCTACATGATCACACTGCTATTTGTCCTCCTGCATTTTCAGCCATTTAAGTTTATATTGACCATACATTTACAATTCTTTAACACACTGACAACTTTACTTACCAGAGTTCAGTGGTCAGACATAAATAAGTAGTACAGAGCTCAAGCCTGCTAGCAGCATGGCATCACTGAGCAGCCAAGGTTTGTTTTAGTTAGCACCATCTAACACAGCTTAATACCAAACTAATTTATCTGCAGGAAAAACTATCCATTGTCTAATACATGAGCATGTGGCACACATACTGCAATGTGTACCAGTGATGCTTTAACAGAATCTTGCTGGTAAACAGACGACTTGAGACAGTTGGTGGTTTAAATGGTTGTAATTTTCAGGTAATTGTTGCAAATAAAGTGAGGGAAAGTGGGAGTAATTTTTGGTTGTTGACGACAACAACAACAACAACACAGTTCACGAGGTGAAATGAACAGAGTCCCAAAAATGCCATTTCTTCTTTACTGCAACAGATTGGGGATTACCCTGTCAGTCTTTTTGGCGTGCATGATTCTGAGTTTGAGCAGAATTTTAGCGGGTGACATAATTACAATGCTGCCTGTCTGACCATATCTGCCTGTCTGGCCATATCTGCCTGTCTGACCATATCTGCCTGTCTGACCATATCTGCCTGTCTGGCCATATCTGCCTGTCTGACCATATCTGCCTGTCTGACCATATCTGCCTGTCTGACCATATCTGCCTGTCTGGCCATATCTGCCTGTCTGGCCATATCTGCCTGTCTGGCCATATCTGCCTGTCTGGCCATATTGTACAGCATTGAAGGGATAATAAAAGAGGAAACTTCATATTTATGCTAATCCACATTTTTTTTATTTTATACAACTTCTGATATAAATTCAATGGTTTCTGAGAAACAAATGAATAACTAATATATGCCTAAAAGTACAAACAACCTGTTAAATGTGAGATGAACATTTTTCTGGGTTGTTGAGTTATGTGTACTTGTAGTTCAGAAATGTGTACATAGTGTTTTATCATTTTCAATCTTCTGTTAATAAAGCTATATTTTATCTTTTCTTCTTTGCTTTATACATGACCATAGCATGCCACACTGACATTTCATGACCCTATTAACAAGTAACAGAGTTTCTGCCTGACCGGTTCCTGTCAGGCAGAAACTCTCCACTCCACTCTGACAGCACTCGTACATTACACTGAAACTAAAACTAAGTGATTTTTCTTACTAAATGTAATAAATCTATAAGAATCATATATTGTGTACGCTATGTATGTTGTTGACTATACAATTAATCGACTTTGTATGTGACAACACAATGTGTGTTTTGTTTTACATACTGTATTTAGAGTTCTTCTGAAGATTTTCATACAGTTACTGTAGATGATTTTAAAAGGCCCTGAACATTTTTTTTCTCAGATCCTCAATGTGGTCACACATGAACACAAATCCGCTTTGGCTGTTAATGTATTAGCCTACTTTGGTCTTAAACAGAAAGCCAGCTCATTTGGGAAAAGGTAATGTACTGCCACTACCAATCCCAGTTTAGCAACATTTGACAGTTGTGGGGCTGTTTGCTTTTGCTGCCTGACTAGGCTACTCTCAACCTGATAAAATCACACACCCACACAGTCCTGATGAAGCAGATCAGATGACTTTTTGAGTGTTGATTCACTCAAAAAGTCATCCAGTAACCAGAGCTAAAGTCTGCTGTTTGACTGCAAGCAATGTTGTAGTATAAGCATAGCTCCTTGCTAGCTGTTTGCTTAATTAGCATCGGCGGTAGCCGTTAGAGGGGCAGAAACGGTTGCTTTCCGCAAAGTAAAGTAAAGTTCTACAGGCTGTCCCGTTATGGAAATAATGATTATTATTATTATATATATTATAACTAACAACTAGCAAGCTCATGTTTCTGTCGAAGACAGATAGTGTTCTAAAAAATTAGAAATGACAAACCTTAACTAAACGTTTCCAAAAGTGGTCTCCCGCCTCAGAGGAAAAGAAAAAGACCGTTGGAGGAGGGTCAGGGCCCAAACTTGATTGTAACCAAACCACTGGGTTAAAATGACCATTGGTTGGGTTATTCAAATCAAGGAAGATTGAGGCAAAGTCCAAAACCATTAATCCAACAACTGGGTTACTGAAAGTAACCCAATATGGGTTGAATATACATAATAGGGTAAGCAGCCAGTGGTTGGGTTAATAAAATAACCCAGTATTTTTTTAGTGTAGTAATTACGTTGTTTTTTTTTCCATACTTGAACTTATTTTTGCCCATTTAGCCATAAATAGTTACAGAGAAATACTTTTGAAAACACGTTTTCGTGGGGCATTTTTCATTGGTATCATCTCCAGGCTAGAACTGCTTGCTACCTATCATCTTCACATCTCTGCAGTCAGGACCAGAGGGCTTACTAGCAGCGACGTGGCGTCTGTGCAGCAGGCTTTAACCATAGACAGTATATAAGGCATTAACAGAGGATGTCTGCTCCTGACAGTCACAAGCATGGAGCAGCAGAGCCCATTGACATATATTGCAGAGCCGGGCAGACGCTGCACAGTACCGCCCCCAGCGCCTGTGCAGAGCGCCGCTTCCGCTTCTAATCCCCGGCAGCCTGATGGGATGCGGGCGGGCGCAATGTTTGAGGCGGGCTCTTCAGGGAGGGAGACCCAGGTGTTGGGACAACGTCCACGGGCCGCGATTCCTTATCTCTACTGCATTATAACACATCAGCATTAGGCTACTCGGTGCTGAGCCATTTTGAACACAGGGACAGACAGTCTGTGCAGCTCTCTCCCCGCTGCTGTGTGTGTAGTTCGAAGCCTACACGGAAGTTGTTGTGTTTGATGGCAGCTGTCTTCCAGAAGTTTACAATGAAGAGCTGCGTTTTCCTGCTTCTGCTCGCAGCTTTCACCTGTAGACTCGCACAGGGACAAGAAAATGAAGCCGACGAGCTGCAGGTGGAGACCCTGGTGAGTGAGACACATGTGTTACACAGCCGCACTGCAGCAGTAACAGCAGCTCTTAACACAATAAGAACCTCTGCCAAATGAATGCAACAGTGTTAACAGTTAACTCTTCTGACTCAAGGTGAAACCCGAAACTTGCTCTGTACTTTCCAGAATGGGAGACACGCTGCAAATCCACTACACGGTAAGACAGAGGCACAGTTATTGAAACTGATAAAACAATGGGCTGTGTGTGCATTTTATAATAACATGTAGGGGAAACCGGCCCAGCTGCTGACGAAGGCAGTTGTCTATGTGGCACCGTCTGCATGAACCATGTGGACACCGCTGTGTTTGTGCGTTTATGAAAACACGCAGATCTGCGGTCAGCAGCTGTTAGAAATGTCTTCCCGATTGTACATGGGGTCAGATTGTGGTTATTTGTCTGTCGGTGTGTTTTATTTGTCATTATCGTGAGCTTTATCTGGCCTCTGCTTTTACTATGGAGTGATGGGGGCGGTGCAACACGTCAGCAATAAGCTCCAACTTCATCCATGAATAGTAGCCTACCGGAGGCTCAGTCCTCATATGTTGATCTTTAGGAATTTAAAAACGTACTTGTATGATATGAATTGTAGCTGCATGACACAGCACCAAATTGTGTAATGTCAGTTAATGTTAAAGTGTTGTTAAACGACCTTCTGTGTTTTTAAAATTTAGAAAGTGCCGGGTATTTACAATAAACAAAATTAGAAGCTCTGTGACTCAAATGTAATGGTCATACATGAGAGCAACAAATTGGGGCTGATACACAGTATAAACAAAGGGACATCAAATATGCCATATGTTTTGATCATTGTTTATTCAGTATTAATTACCTTGAAAACGGCAACTCTTCATATTAAATATACAGTATATTACAAATATTTGTATACGTAAATAATTGTTACAACATCACTATTATAACACAACATAGGCCTAATAAAATTACATCAAAATAAATATATCCTAGAATTAAACAATGTTATTAGGGAATAAGTGAACTTGTAAAGTTTTATTTTATTTTAGAATTGACCTAAATGCAATTGAAAATGGCCTAGATCTTGATCGCTGATATTAGGCACCTGTAGCTGAAAACATACTGTCTTTTTGTCCTGCCTTGGATACTGGATCTGTTAACACATTGGATAACTTACTGATCTCTCCAAAGCACCTGCCACTAATAAAGCATTAATTAATAGCCCAATTTTTCTCAGAGTGCTTTCTATATGATGAATTACTTTAGTTTTTTTATTTAGTTTTAATTTAATGATTTGGCTTTTTGTTGAAACAAATGACACATGTGAGGCAAACTATTACTACTGAATGAAAGATTGTCTCATAGAAATTGCCAGATAAAGTTTCTTAAAGCTTAAAACGACAGCTAAACTGGAAAGAGTTTTGAGCATAAAACTACACTGTTTGATCGCTCACAGCTACTGTTCCACACACATATACAGTGTGTTGTCTGCTACAGGTGTGTAATTAATCAATATTTAATCCATTCGTATTACATAAATATATATATAACTTTACTTATACCTAGTCCTTACTTTAACCTTTAATCTTTATAGGAATCATTTCAATTGATTACAATTACAATGTGGGAAATACGTGTATTTGCTTTCATGCCAAGAGTTAGATGAGAAGATAGATCCCACTCTCAAATATATAGCTAAATGTAGCTGGACCTAGCAGCAGGTTAGCGTAGCACGAAGCCCAAAAACGGGGGAAACAGGTATCTTGGTATTGTCCAAAAGTAACAAATCCAGTGTGGACAGAGCCGGGATAGCTGTTTTTACTCCTGTTTCCAGTCCTTGTGCTAAGCTAAGCTAACCTGGTGCAGACGATGGCTTTACTGTACAGACGACAGACTTGTAGCAAGAAAGTAAATTTACTTAAATGTGTATAGTAGTAGTGTGATATACACTAAGAGTTTATTTTTTAGTTTATCAAAAATGCTAACATAGGTTGTCCACCATCTAGTAAGTATTAATTACATGTATCTTAAAGGATTTTTATTTATTTATTTATTTATTTAAAAAAAGAGTCAAATCCACCTACATAAAGTATGCCTTAAATGACTTGAGTATTATTACATTTAAACAAATCAAGCTGTGAAATTTCTCTCAATAATTTTATTTCATGTCATCATCTCATCATGCCTCGTGTTTAACTGTCCAGGGTAAACTGATGGATGGAAAGGTGATCGACTCATCGCTATCCATGGACCCTCTTGTGGTCGAGCTGGGGAAGAGGACAGTTATTGCTGGTAAATTAACAGTAAATCCTTTGGTATTGCTCTGTCAGTGACACTTTGATCTGCTGACGTTTGAGAGATAACTGCAGCCTGTTGTGTGCCGGAGAATGTGCTTACTTTGCCGATTGACTTTCTCTGTGTGATTTTCTTATCAGGTTTGGAACAAAGCTTGGTTGGCGTGTGTGAAGGGTAAGTGAAAAACAAAGGTCCGTTGAGAAGAAAGAGCGTAGCAATATATTTACCTTTTCAATACAAAAACTACCACGCAGTTAATAGTTTTGTGATGGACTCTGATAAATGCTTCCTCAGTTAAATGTGTTTTGTATTTCTCTTACTCTCATTCAGGCAAAAAATCAAAGCCACTATTCCATCTCACCTTGCATATGGAAAAAAAGGTTACCCTCCTACGATTCCCGGTACGGAACACATGCATACAAATCAACACACACACACACACACACACACACACACACACACACACACACACACACACACACACACACACACACACACACACACACACACTCAGTTTCATTTTAATAAAAAAAAGATCCATATTCTAAAACAGCAGTTTTAGCAATAACTTCTTAAACTACAGTAAATAGTGCATTTGTTGGGGCTGCAGCTTGATACCCAACAATGAGTATTTACTGCAGCAGGATGGTGTATGTGGGAATGCCTCAAAATAAACTATAGTGCCCATGTTTTTTTTGTAATAAAGGAATGTGTCACCCAGTGCAGCGGTGTGGCTCATTGATGTGTTTTAAATGTGTACAGGGCACAGAAGAATGAACAGGTCTATTATATTTGTTAGTGTGATCAATTCATTATCAGTTTTGTTCTTTTCGTGGAATCTGTTGACAACGCAAAATAAAATATACGTTACTGAGGTTATTTTATTTTTTTATTTTTTATTTTATGTAATATTGTATATTCTATTTCATATCCTAATTTTTTTCTCATGTACATGGGTGGGATGGGTGAAAAATTAAAGGACAAACTTGTTCAACACCTGATGTGACAAAACATTGAACGTGAACTTGATCTGTCCTAGGTGACGCTGCCCTTGAGTTCGAGGTGGAGGTGCTTTCTCTGACACAGCAGACGTCGTGGCAGAAAATGGTCAACGACGTGTTGCCCATTGTGTGTTTGGCTCTCGTGCCCACTCTGCTTGGCTTGGTGGGACTTTACCTCTACAAAAAGGCCAATGCCGAGAAGCCTAGCAAAAAGAAGGCAAAGGATAAGAAGAGCAAGAAGAAATAAGGACAAGGCACAGATTTATTTAAATAAAATTTTTAATTGTATTTTGTGTTCTTAATGTTTATTTCATATTAATCCATGCTTTTAATATGTTTCAACAACTGGAATTAAGGTGTTTTGAAAATACAGCAGTTATCCCTTTAATTTCTATGTCTGTAAATCTCTGATCAGTGATGCTGGGCCGAAACTACCAGAGAAGGAAACCTTACAACAGGAAATCTTTTTACCAGCACAAGCAGAGGTACAAAACATACTAAACCGCAACAGGACATTGTGTTAAAGTCCAAGGACTCTTGGAAAAGCTGGAAGACTGCTTAATTGACCTGTTCTTTGGGTGTTTTTTTTATGTAAATGTCAAAAGAACACCATTGAGTAATAGCCTTATGTAGAAACATGACTATAGAGCGTGTTGCTTAGAGATATTCTTTGGAGAAGATGGGTGCGTCATCTGAGGGATTAAGCTAAATAAACTCTCCCTCCCTTTTTGAAAGAAGATCAGCAGGAGACACTTTACAAATAACTCAATGAATAAGCTGTAATGCTAACTGACAAGTTCTTCTAAAATATTACATCTGCAGCTTTTCCTTTCGTATGTCAATCTCTTCAGCACTACAATACATAGTAACATAGTCACTGTAGCAAGGTGACTTAAAAGCAATCTGATGATCTCCTGTGAGTTTATTGCAACTCCACAGAGCCTTTTGAACCTGATGCAAGTGCTAAAGCTTGAACCACTGCTGGATCTACAGCGCAACTCTGATGGTCTAGCTGAAGAGGAGAGGGAGGTATCAGAGACTCGTGTTAGATAACGGGATGAAAAAAAAATTCACAGTTTATAAAAAATATGTAGTTTAATTGATTCAATGAAACCTCTTCTGCTTAAGCTGTAACTGTTTGCTAATACAAGCTAGGCCACATGCAAAACATAGGCCTATATAAAAAACGAAAGCAGTTTTTTTTATGTTTATTCCATTTACTACAAGTCACATAGATGACTTCCAACATTTTTGAAGGCATAGCATTGAATTTTGGATATTTTTTTAACCTTCCAGACAGGCTTTGATTTCAACAGAAAATCTTAAAACTTGATTAGTTAGGTTATCCATAGCAGTGTAGATTATGTCTGTTTGATTTTCCTCAATGACATACATTTTACATATTAAGGTATATTAAGGGTTATATTGTTTTGGTGTTAAAATGCAGTGCAGACTTCTGTGACAACAGTGTCCCAAACTCCCTTTCAACAAGTTGTCTGACTCAAGTTGAAAAAGTAATATTCATACCTTGCAGTTGATATTAATGGTAAGAAAAATACATTCTTAACATCATAGTATGTTTTGGAATATAAAGTTTTGTAATAAACATAACATATTGTACAATAATTCAGCCGCAAATGCATGTAAATATAGTCACCCTTTCATATTTTGTAAGCCAAGTATTTACAGTAGCTTTTTAAAATGTATTGTTTTGCCATATAACATTACACACTTTATATATGCTTTTAAGTCTACCTGGAAAGTTGAAGAACATAGGTGGGCTCGTTTTAATATAAGGCGTGGCTCGATGGCACTGCTTATGTGATTCCATGGATGTATTAAGAGAAGTGATTCAGGTAGGCCTAAGTGCAGCAAAAGAACTCCGCTCACTCCGGTGACGCTTGGATCAACTACCCTGATAACCCTCCGCGAAAAAACGAATATTGATATTATTTTTCCTGAATAAAATATATGTAATGTTTTTATTTAAACACATAATTACAACACACAATTATGTACAGAATAAAAATAAAGTAAGAAAATATTTCTTTCGAAAAATATTTCGAGGGCGGAGCGGTTGGCACTACTTCTCGCGGTACAACCTCTTCCGGTCCTCTTTCCAGCTTCCCGTGCAAGATGGTGAGTGTGTTGCAGTGGCGCCCGTGTGGCAAAACCAGAATTAACTGTCATTTTATTCGAATAATAACACATTATTAGCTCGTATTAGGTATTTTATTCAAATAGCTAAACCACAACGTGTGGAATAGTCGTTAGATGTCACTCCAATATATATAAAAAATTATTCCGGGCCTAATGCTAACTGTTAGCAGGCTAACCGTTTTGTGCATGTGTTCCTGTGAACTGACGTTAGCTAAGTTAGCTAGCGAAGGATAATGTTACTGTAAATGTGCGGAGAAACACAACGAAGCAATGTGGGTTCATTATATCTTAGTTTTTCACGATGGTATATACTAATGCGTCAGTGAAATGAGACGGGGTGCTTTTAAATTTTTTTTTTTTTTTTTTACGTGTTGCAATGAGACACCGCAGCCACCACATGCATTTGAGGATCCCCTGTATTAGGTTTACAAGATGCAGAAGCTAATGGATAACGTAGCTAGCTAGTAACGTTAGTCACTCCTTCAAAAAAAAGGTTGCCGATAATGCTGTCGGTTATTATGAATTGGGATGGCGAATTGTACTGAAGTGTAGGGGTAGGTCTTTTGATATCCTCGAATTTTCTTGACCAAATTAATATTTAAGTACTCTTTTCAAAGCCCGTGGGAAAGATGTGTGTAATTGAAATAGACTGCAACTATTTCAGTGATTTGCTCAGTTGCCAGTAAAGGACTGTTAGTAGAGCTGGTATTGTTTTAACTGTTTTAAAAACGAGTATATTAATACAGTAACGTTAATGTTTTGATACATCTTAAAGAGATGTTTATCAAAATGAGTTAAACTTTTAAACGTAACAATTGTCTAAACCCAAGCAGCCAACCAACAACTTTGCTTAATCACGTAATATATTGATGCCAGTTTTCGGTACTTGGCAGTTGTTGATGCCCAGTGCTGCTGACACTTTGTTCTGTACCAAAGAAAATAGTTGTGGGTCTGTAATTTGTATCTCTTTCTAACTGACATTTGTTTTGCAGACCAAGAAAAGGAGGAATAACGGTCGTGCCAAGAAGGGCCGTGGCCATGTGCAGCCCATCCGCTGCACCAACTGTGCACGCTGTGTCCCCAAGGACAAGGCCATCAAGAAGTTTGTCATCAGGAATATCGTGGAGGCGGCAGCCGTGAGAGACATCTCAGAGGCCAGTGTCTTTGACTGTAAGTGCACATGTTTGTTTTTCATGTCTTATGTCATAAGTTGTCTTTTGACCCTGGTGGCTTGGCCTCATCTGAACCTCTCTCCATTTGTGTTCACTCTGCAGCTTATGTTTTGCCCAAACTTTATGTGAAGCTGCACTACTGTGTCAGCTGTGCTATCCACAGTAAGGTGGTGAGGAACCGCTCTTGTGAGGCCAGGAAAGACCGCACCCCACCACCCAGATTCAGGCCTGCTGTAAGTACCTTCTACTGCACTGTGCCCTGTTAACTGTCAGATCAGTTCATTGAAGTTTGACAAAATCGATTTCACAGTGGATAATTTGACTAGTCATAGCTGGAAATGGACAGGTGTAACTAATGACATTGATGGTAGTTTTGTCACCTTCAGATGAGTCAGTAGTTCAGGTATTGGAACTGGCACACCTGAATGCAACACAGCCATTAATGTTAATTTACACTTGATGTCACATTGTCCACAGTGAGCAGGGTCTATCAGATAATCTAAATTTTATTTTCATTTTTACAGGCCGGTGCACCAAGAGCCCCTCCAAAGCCTATGTAAAGCAGAATTTGAAGATGCTGTACACCTGAAGAATAAATTCAAGTCTTTACAAACTTGAATGTGTGAAGTTCGTTATTCCAACTAACCATTAATTGTGTAGCTTTTGGAAAGACAGGCCTGTCAAGTATTTTATTTGGAATAGACTTTCTTACAGTACAAAACTTACAGTAGTTTAAGATTGAATTACACAAATGCATAATTACAATATGATACATTTTAAAAAGGCTCTGCAGTTATTTAAAGCAATGTTGGACCATTATCAGTACGGGAAGGTTAACAAAGATTACTGAGGCAAACGGTGCAAGAAAAAACATTTGAACACAAAACAACACAAAACAGAAGTTTTCTGAAGTATAGTCTGAAATTAGAGTAGACAGTTTATTTGGTTGTCCTTTTGTTTAAAATGGAAAGGGTGTAGTTTGAGGAGCAAAAAGCATTGGTAATCGCATGCATCAGGTCTAGAAGCACATAGTCTAGTGTTGAACATGAATAAATAAAAAATAATCTACACCCAAACCTTAAGCTTGTGAATGGTGAGTTTGCTCTCTTTGATGCAGAATGTTCAAATAGAAAATCCAAATACTGCAGAGGATTTTGCAAAATCAGTAACTTTTTGTACAGTATTTGTCACACTTGAGGTCAACGAAATGGCTGAGGATTCACATCTACAGGAAGTTTTACACATTGTATCTCTAGTTAGTTCTTTGGCTCCTAGCAGACGTCCTTTTTTTTTATGGTTGATGTGTTGAACCTGTAAAAATGAACTTGATTCTGGCCACTGTCACTAATTACTGGTGGTTTTATACAATTTTTAAAGATGACCAAAATAATATGGAGCCTTTTATAATGTGCAGTAGTTGCACCACATGATTAATTGGCAAGCCAAGCTTTACACTTCAAATGCGAGTATTTTTGCTGTTGAGAGATAACAAAATGCACAAAAGACCTCAAGCCAAAGGCACAATTGTAAAGTCTACACAGAAATCACACCAACACGAGAAGAATCACAACTGGGCCTTTGTGTATACAAGCGGTTACCTAAATCAGAATATAGGCTACACAGTGAAGTAAGATGTATTCAGTTGGTTAAAGCACTTTTTGCCCATGCAAACTGGCATGACAATTTGATTTGCAATGACAACTTTGGTGTTGAATAATTTAAAGTCACGATGTCAATGTTCTCTAGATTAGGTTGCAGGGAAATTACAAGCTTCGGTGACACGTTTGATTACAAAAATTCTTTCCCAACATGACTTAACGTCTATTCTTATGAGATAATTTGATTAAATGAAACTACAACTTTGAGTTTCTGTACTGGTAAGATTGCCACAGTGCATTGTGTACAAGTGACTTTGTCAACACCAGCTTTCAATCAGAACAAATGCAGCTCCAATTAAGAACTTGTAACAATTCTTTTATATTTATTTTGGAAGGCATAACCCCAAATTACTTTTCTAAACGTCTTCTGCAAAACTAAGGAGAGAACTCCTGGAAAAAACAAACATCTACAAGGTTTTACTGACAGAGCAACAGTAGGAAGTAGTGGTTCTTTGGTTTAACCAAATGTCCTGTTTATCAACACACTAGGTATTGATTTTGTACCCCATTCTGTAATGTAGACTGAACAAGTTAGCCTGCTTAACAGTACAACTTATTGTGCTTACATTGTGTAGAGTCAAATATAAACAAGTTTCTACAACAACTATCTCAATTGTTTTATCATGTCACAGATGAAGACAGAGCCAAGAGCTGACAGTGTTCTGACACATTGCTCTTATGCATTCCTGCACCATTTTACCAAGACAGGATATATTATCACAACCGACGGAACCCATTTTTAAATAAACACCTTTGAGGACAGTAGTAAGCTACCACTCCACACTGCACTCATTCGTGACATAACAGCAGCATGTGCGAAATGCCATATGCACATTTAGTCTTTGATAAATTAGCAGAATTGGTTATTTGCCAACACAATGAAAATCAACCCAACTTTTGTTGAATAGGAGAATACAAATATTGTGCAAAGCTATAAGCCAGAGACTTGTGTCTGGAAAACAACTTAGGTAAATTATTTTGTAACTCATGATCTCTAACATCACCCACAATGATCTGATTCAAGATATGACAGTTGGTAGCTCATGTCCTTCAGTCTGGTCAACAAGGTGTGATCAGGGTGAAGAAAGGCACAATACAATGAGTTAACACCAAAATCATTTTCAAATATAAATAGATTAGTGTTGGTTTGCAGTTTGATGTAGCTATGAAAGGGGAAATGTTAATAACTTGTTAAGACCCTAACCTCTTCAGAATTCTCTGAAATTGTGGCAGTGATACTCATTGTCCTTTCCTAGTGAGAAAAAACATTTCATCAGTTTTTCTCACATTGAGAGAAATGTGCAGGTCATTAATGTATTCCATAAAATAGTTTAATATATATCATAGTATTCTGGCAGGTATCAGTGCAACAAAAGCAGTCATAGAAAAGAAAAAACATTTTATACACCGCCCCACACGGCATTCACACAGGCCTTCATTTTCCACTTTACGTATTCAATGTACTTCCATAAAACACAGGGTCTGTCACGTTCACTCACTCTCTCACGTACACACACACGTTAAAAACAAAAGTGCATTTCTAATTCAAGGACAACCCCTCAAACACATCTATTCGACTTGGACCTGGTTTGAGTTTGGTCTGCACTTCTCATAATAAAGCAATCTATTACAGAATCAACCCCAAGTTGGAAAAAAACTATGTTATCTCTGTTAAAGTGCACAAGAAGAGACAGTTTTCAGGTTATGCACAAAAGTCAGATTTGTCTACTGTAATTTGTGCATCAGGTTTGAATCCTGAATTTTGGAGCAAGGCACGTCTGCGGATGAAAAAGTGCATTAGCTCTTAATCTACTTTAGAATACATTGAATTAAAAGTGCATTTTAAAATTGATTACTTGTTCAAAGTGCATTAAAAATAAGGACCACTATACTAATTTTAGAAAACACACATATGAGCTTGCCATTAATGCTGGTACATGCTAAATGTACCAGTGCCTGTTTGAAATATATATATACTGTATATACACGTGTAAATTTCATGTCATCTGTGTCTCATTTAGCTTGTGTGCAGACCAAACCCAGCCAGGTCCTTGACTCAGTGTAAAAATAGCTCTAGGAGAAACAGGTTGACCACCCTTTGTCCTCAGTCAAGGATGTGCTCCCCACGGACGATGTGTGAAGAAAATTCATAGCGGTCCTGACTGCGGTGGCCACAGATGTTACACTCAAAAGGCTGGCGAAAACCATGGCAGCCCATGTGGATGGTAAACATGACATGGTCCAGGAAAAGCACACGGCAGTGCTCGCAACGGAAAGAGCGCACAGCTCGCCCTTCCCCGTCTACAACCCGAAACGCCTCCCTGGAGGTGGAGGAGGGCGCTGTGGGTGAGCTTGGAGTTGGCGCGAGGGCAGGAGGTGGAAGGGCTGAGGGGCCTCCATCCTCTCTTTCCACCTCCCTGTCTTTGGCGTGGCTGGGACTACGTCTGTCCCGACTCCTGTGGGGTGCAACGGGATGAGGCGCTGGGTGGTGGTTGTTGGAGTGGTGAAGATGATGGCCGTTGTTACTGTGCAGGGTTGGAGTCGGAGCGGTACTGTTGCAAGGCTCATCTGGCATGCTCTCTGTGTCTGTAGAGTCCTGGCAACCGTTGTTAGGTGAGGGTGCGTGACTGCGACCAGCAGGCAGGTCTTCGTGGCCCTCTGCCGCCTCCCTCCCCCCTACAGCCGCAGCTCCCAGCCCAGCTCCAGTCCCTGTACAATCCAGCCTCGGGCCAAGAGCGACAGAGGTGTGAATGGAGCTGTGGATCGGCCTGAGTTCTGATAAACATGAAGGGTGAGTGGTGGGAAGGTGTAGAGGCCTCAGTGTGTCTGACACCCCTCCTCCTCCATTACCTGCTACGCCTGCGTATTCTCCTCCCAGACCAGTAAAGTGCGGGGTTTCAAGGTCCCCTGCGTTCATCTCTCCATCTTTATCCAAACCAGTGGTGAACTCATAAGGTGCATCTGCAAGGTTAAGGCGTATGCTCTTCTGTCCTGCAATAAAGAAACACAATCTTATGATAGCGTTCTATGAAAGTCTGTGGAAGACGTCAAAACTGAAGTTTTAAAATAAGACAAAAAAATAATACATCGGCAGGCAGCTTGCCCAAGTTATTTGGATAATTAGCTTGGAGGTTATGATGACTGAGTTCAGGACAAGTTCAGTTGCAGGACAAAAATGATGGTGCTTTTGTGTATAATAAGGTTTATGACAATAAGGTCTATCACTGTTCACTTGGTAACCATTTAATTATACTGTTGCCCTGATCTTGTATTCACTGTTGTATAGACGACAGCTCTCCTGCACCAGCTACGTGCAAATGTAATCAATAAACCCCAAAAACAAAGCACAGAAGTTCCTAAATTCACTTTGACATTTGGTTGGAATCTATGGCAAATTGTACCGCTTTAATACATTAAATTGCAAAAGCCCGTGGTCACATCACTTGCACAAAAAGATGAGTACTATGTGGTATCCAATTCACCCAATTAATGCCGCTTTCAGTTTCCTCAACCTGTCCACACGGAGACCAAATGCTCACCTACAAATTTTTGTGGTGTGGATCTCTTGCGTTTGGTGATGCTGTTGGTGAGCCGATCAATAAATGCCATCTTGTCTGAGGAGGGTTGCAGTAGAGAGTCTGGTATAAACTCTAGCTCTCTCATCTCCTCTCCTGCACAGAGTACAAACAAATTATAACGTTATTGTTTTTGGTGGTGGGGGTCTTACTACCTAGACAGCATTTATCCCAAATATTTAAGTTGGATGCTTGTTTTCAACGTTTGGATAGAAAAGAAGTGAAGGGTTGTGTGCATTACCTTGTTAAGAAGGTAGACTACATTTCTACACTAGATGCCACTAAAATCCCTTTGGAAATTGATTTACGACACCATATTATGATGTTGGTTACTGTCTTATCGGAGAAAATGTTGTTTACTCCTGACACTGCTTCTCCATGCATGCCATAGAACTGTACCTGGATTCTGTGCATTGGATGGCTGCTGTGACTCCAGACTCTGTAAGTAGCTGTGGCAGCGCTCACGGTGCTCCTCCAGGGTGCTCTGCTGCTTGTAACTACGGCCACAATAACTGCACTTATACGGCTTTCCTACAGTTGGAGAGGAGACTGGGGACAAAGTGGGAAGATAGCATTTTTATTGTCACATCATTGTACATGATCATAAGAAAAATAAAACAACGATCAGGCTTGAATCTGTACTACCTGCATGAGTGCGAAGGTGGCCAGTGAGCGCATCTCGTCTTCGACAGGCATAGCTGCAGAACGGACATTTAAAGGGCTTCTCCCCTGAGTGCAGCTTGATGTGGCGGAGCAGGTTACCCTTTTGAGTAAAGGAGGCGCCACACTGATTACACTGGAATGGTCGCTCACCTGGGGATAGATCAAGCCTGTCAACCCAACTTTTTATACGTTTTATTACATCTATAGTGCCTGCCGCATTGGGCCTTATGCAAGAATCACTTGTATGAACAGATTGGATCCCGAGTGGCACAAAAAAAAGGTGATTTTAAGAGAATGTGTGGCACTGACAATTTTCTCTTATACCAAAACCAAACATATATTCTGTATCTAACCTAATCTCTTTCCCAAAAAGCAAACTGAATGGATGTTTTTTCACAGAGATGACTTATCTGAACTAAACTGATCAGTCACCTGTATGGCTGCGTTTGTGCACCATGAGAACATTAGGCCCAATGCAGATCATTCCACAGATGTCACACTTGAGCTTTCCATTAGGCAGTCTGGTGGCTCCAGCTTGCATGGTTTCAGGATTGGTGAGCTCCCTGTAGCCTCCGACAGCTTCAGATCCCTGCTCGAGACATCCTTCGTCTACCCGCTCCCCTCTTTCATCTTCAGTACTGCGACCTGGGTCTTCATCACTGTACAGCTCCACTTTAATGGAGTTGGCTACAGAGGCACAATAGCAGACATAAAGAACGTGAAAGAGTGCATAGGCTTACATGCCATTACTTCTATGATGAAAGTAGGAATGCCTCAGTAACTAAACTCAATTTATTAAGTGTATCTGAATAATAAAATAATCATAAAATTGTGTGTACACCTTTGCACAAGCTTTGTAAACGTTTGACATTAAGATTATCTATTACTATGATTTGTCCCATTATATAATGGGAGCTAAACAAAGAAGTGATTTGTGTAATAAGTAACAACCATTACATAGTCTGTTTTGTGGGATTCACACATATTTACTCACTGACCACTGAGGGAGCGACTAGGGGAGGTCTCCTTGCTGTTAGGGGTGCTCACTGTTGGACCTCCAAGGGCCCCAGAAAACTCTCTTTCCATTGAAGAGTCTCCACTAGCTGCGACCAAAATGAAAAAAAGCAAGATCTGTCATTTGAAAAACATGCCAACCATTGAAGGTAAGTATATCTGTGATGAAAAGAAAAACAGTCCTACCTGATATGCAAGACCGGCCATTGCAGTCATCAACATCCATACTAGTTCAGGCTGAATACTAAAATGACAGTTGTGTCAGAAACTGAATTATCTCTTTTACACATTCACTAAGGCCCCAATTCATTAAAACATAACAAAACATCACAAACAGTAGTTACAGGTACAGGTCCAATTTGACATCACATGAAATGAAAACCCCTGATGCACGCCAAGTTAAATTGGTAACGTTATCGCTTAAGACCTAATTCAGAGAGGTTCGGGATAAGAATACGAAAATGTTGTATCACACATTTTGAATGACCAAAAAACAAAACACTGAAGGCTAGCGTGAATGTCAGCTAACTATAGTCAACTTGTCGGTGCAATGTAACGTTAGCTAAGTAAAGCCACACATTCTGAACTGCACCGATATTTAACTGTAACATTAGCTCCTAAAGATAACAACACATGTGCTGAAGATTAGCTGATGTAGGTTAATTAATCATACCAGAAAATAGTTAACAAGCAGCTAAGTTAGCACCAACACTAACCTTAGCAGCCATAGATCAGCTGATTGACTCGGTTACAATTAGCTTAGGTTGGCCCATGACAACATTAATAAAGTAACTTAATGTTAAGCTTATCTGGCGTTAGACTCATCTGAGATCACATCATTCTGACATCCAGATTATAATCGAGAAAGAGAGAGCGGTTACTTTGACGTTTACATAACGGTTCAGGTAGCCGAAGTTAACGGGTCGGCCTTGGTGGCTAACGTTAGCTTACTGCATGTGATGGAAATCACCGTTAGCCAAGTTAGCTAAACTCAACATAATGTCTAGGGTTACAACAGTCTGCCATCCTCCACAGCTTAATAAAAAGCATGGCGCAAAGTTACAGCGATGACGCGAAGTAGATAATGCTGACTTGTGACATTAACTGGCTGACTGACGCTAAATTGGACATTGAAGTCTCAACGACGTCTTGTTTATCGCTAGCACAACAAACCAACGTTAGCATGAAGTATCTTAGCTAGCTAGCCACCACAGTCAATGTTTCCTAAATGGTTGCTATGGCACCCACTCCCTCCCAAATGCTATGGCTAGCCAGCTAGTGGTTAGCTAGCTAGCTTGCTCTCCCTGAAGCCTAAAAAGCTGACTTTTACAACAAAACACAACGGAGGACGTCAATTATAAAAATAAAAAAAACACTTTTAAAGTTGTCCGGTTCTCCCGGTAACTGTTGCATTACCTGTCCCTGCCAGGACCGTTCCAGTAAGGTAATTCTGTATTTTCATCTGCCTGTTGACGGCAGCATTTCTGGTAGCCAATTTTTTTTACCTAGGATGGCGAAGGCATGGAGAAAGGCATGAACCGCCCTACCTTTCCTCTGATTGGCTAATACTCGTTACCTGCTCTGATTGGGTTGGTAAGGTTTAGGCAAGAGGAGTGGGATTGGATAGGGTTAGGATAAGAATGTCAGGGTAAGCCAATTAGAGACAGAGCAAGGCAGAGTAGGGCGGGACATACCTTCGCCCTCCTGGGACGTCTTTCTCTATCACTCTGGGAATACTCATCTCCTGGCAGCATTTACCTTTACTTCATGGATGTATTAAGAGAAAAACAATTTCCGGTTAGATGCCAAATCTAGCTGCTAATCAACCAACAGCAATGAGTGGCCTTACATGAACCACGTATCTGTATATAACAAAATTATAATAAGAGCCACCAGGATGGCAGTCATTAATTTCTTAGGTGACAAAGGTTGGTGCGAAAAATTTGCGACATATTACCCTTAGTTCACACAGTAGTATACATATAATATGCTATAATCCAGGATGACGTCACAAAAGAGTCTTTACAGTGCATCAAGAGGAACTCATCCAGTGTTTAAATAAAATAAATAAAATGTTTCTGTGACTTTAAGCACAGTGTTCAGTCATTGTACCAGTCCCAATAAAATAATAAGAGTGTTGGTCCCAAAAAAATCATACCAAAATTAGGTATTTCCATAGCACAAAACATGGAATAACAGAACCCCCTTTTTTTGTTTTAAATGAATATCTGATCAAAGAATAAGTCAACAAAACATTTGGTAATCAGTTTTGTTGTTTTGATTGGTACTCAAAAACTATTGAAGCTCCATAACCAGTCAGCAAATGTTAACTAAAGTAAATGTAAATGTTAGTGCCAGCAGTGCAGTTGCTGTTATTGGAGTGAATGCCCCTGCATGCTGGTAGTACCTTCAACACAGACTTACCATCACAAATCTCAGAACAATACAATAGTGAAGATATATTTATGCTCACTGTTTAAGAAATATATATATATATATATATATATATATATATATATATATATATATATATAAAATATATATATATATATATAGTACAGCCCAAAAGTTTAGACACACCTTCTCATTCAATGCATTTACTTTATTTTCATGACTATTTACATTGTAGATTCTCACTGAAGGCATCAAAACTATGAATGAACACATATGGAATTATGTAAGTAACAAAAAAGTGTGAAATAACTGAAAACATGTCTTATATTTTAGATTCCTCAAAGTAGCCACCTTTTGCTTTTTTGATAGCGCTGCAAACCCTTGGTGTTCTCTCAATGAGATTCATGAGGTATGGTTTTCACTTCACAGGTGTGCCTTGTCAGGGTTAATTAGTGGAATTTGTTCCCTTATTCATGGGGTTGGGACCATCAGTTGTGTTGTGAAGAAGTCAGGTTGATACACAGCCGACAGCCCTATTGGACAACTGTTAGAATTCATATTATAGCATGAACCAATCAGCTAAGTAAAGAGAAACGAGTGGCCATCATTACTTTAACAAATGAAGGTCAGTCAGTCTGGAAAATTGTGAAAACTTTGAATGTGTCCCCAAGTGCAGTCGCAAAAACCATCAAGCGCTGCAACGAAACTGGCTCACATGAGGACCGGCCCAGGAAAGGAAGACCAAGAGTCACCTCTGCTGCTGAGGATAAGTTCATCCGAGTCACCAGCCTCAGAAATCGCAAGTTAACAGCAGCTCAGATTAGAGACCAGATGAATGCCACACAGAGTCCTAGCAGCAGACACATCTCTAGAACAACTGTTAAGAGGAGACTGCGCAAATCAGGCCTTCATGGTCAAATAGCTGCTAGGAAACCACTGCTAAGGAGAGGCAACAAGCAGAAGAGATTTGTTTGGGCCAAGAAACACAAGGAATGGACATTAGACCAGTGGAAATCTGTGCTTTGGTCTGATGAGTCCAAATTTGAGATCTTTGGTTCCAACCACCGTGTCTTTGTGCGACGCAGAAAAGGTGAACGGATGGATTCTACATGCCTGGTTCCCACCGTGAAGCATGGAGGAGGAGGTGTGATGGTGTGGGGGTGCTTTGCTGGTGACATTGTTGGGGATTTATTCAAAATTGAAGGCATACTGAACCATGGCTACCACAGCATCCCACAGCGACATGCCATCCCATCCGGTTTGTTTTCAGTTGGACCATCATTTATTTTTCAACAGGACAATGACCCCAAACACACCTCCAAAAACATGGAGTGGCCAGAACAGTCACCATGACTTAAACCCCATTGAGCTGGTTTGGGATCAACTGGACAGAAAAGTGACCTGCAAGTGCCACACATTTATGGGAACGTTCTGAAGAATATTTGATTTCCATTGTAGAAAGAATGCCACGAGTGTGTTCAGCTGTTATATCTGCCAAAGGGGGCTACTTTGACGAGTCAAACATTTAGAATACATTTTGGTTTATAAATTGATTGCATGATTTATTTTTTAACTTAAATTGTTCATTTGTTCTAATCTTTCATTTCAGAGTACAATAAGACATTGAACTGCATGAATTTCAATAAAAACCTGGAAAAATTGGGGTGTTCCAAAACGTGTGTGTGTGTGTGTGTGTGTGTGTGTGTGTGTGTGTGTGTGTGTGTGTGTGTGTGTGTGTGTGTGTGTGTGTGTGTGTGTGTGTGTGTGTGTGTGTGTACACAAGATTATGTTCAGTGATTTAAGGTAAACAATTGCATGAATGACATGAATTGTGATATGGCTGTTCAGACTGAGGTCACATTGCAAAAAATCTGATATTTATCTGATCAAAATCGTAATTGAAAAGATCAGATTCCATGGGATTTGTGCTGTTCACATTGTTATAAAAAAGATTTAAGCCACTTTTGCCTGCAGTGTGAATGTAAACTTAGTGTCTTAAGCCAAATACGCTTTAATTCACAAACAAGAAGTAGCTGAAAATATTATTTAAAAGCATATTCACAGCTTACCAGTAAACACTGAAACAATCACCAGTGCCTAGTCCTCAGTGGTGGAAAAATTATTCAGATCCGTAAGTAAAAGTACTAATACCATACTGTATATAATACTCTGTTACAAGTAAAAGTCCTGCTTTGAAAATGTAAAAGTATGTAGGTATCATCTGAAAAAGGTACTTAAAAGTACTCGATGCAGAAAAATCCTCACGCTTTAGAAACTGGAAACGATCAAAACAGTCATGTCAATCAACTGAGTGTTTAATTGTCTAATCATTTCAGCCGTACTAGGCCTATATATTGTTGTGTATTTTAATTTATAATAAAACATTGTATTTTATAAACTATGTGTTTTGTGTGCAAAAATCTTAATTTTAAAAGTAACTAGTAACTAAAACTGTCAGATTAGTGGAGTAAAAAGTACAATATTTCCCTCTGAAATGTAGTGGAGTAGAAGTAGAAAGTGGCAAGTAGCTCAGATGTCTACTTTAGTATAGTACTTGAGTACATGTACTGGTCCAGACCATAGTGACATCATTAGCATAGATTTGTGAGAGAAAGGGGCCACATTCTTGTTGGGGCCAATGAGGCCACATCACATAGGTTAATGCAGGGTCAACGGTAAACTTAAATGGGTTGAACGAGAGAACAGGTCAGCTCAACAATTAAAGCACTAATCGCAATAAGAGCACTAGTCATATAAAGATAAAATAAGATTAAATGACAATAGGATGTGGGATAAGATTGGATGTATAGGCCTAAATAAAAATAGAATAAAGCACTATATACATATATGTAAAAATGAGGATAGTGTGTGGATAGAAGTGACAAGTTTATCCAACAGAATAGCACAAATTTAATGAGTAAAAAGGAATGAGATATGGGATATCAGAAACAGAAACGAAACAGAAAGTGGAGAATTTTCATTCACTGATACATTTTTATTCCTTGGGGTTATTTAATTCACTTGATTTGGCTAAAGAAAGCCCATTCCCCATGAGTCCATTCCAAGTCTAGCATGATTTTAATAGTTTTAATAGAGTATCTGATTTTAATAGGCATAGGCTACATGAACAAGAACAAGACAGTGCAAGTGAGAAAAAGGATGACGAAAGAGAACAAACGTGAGATACTTACATACACATATACATATATATATATATATATATATATATATATATATATATATATATATATATATATATACATACAAATATGTAGTCTAAAAAGACTGGCTATCAGAAACATGCTGCCTGACTGGGACGCACAAACATGGATGTATTAAGAGGCGCACAAAGGGTGACCTCTACTGTACAAATAGTCCATGTCCATGTCCATGACGTATTCACTGGTTTTACGACGGTGTGCTTACACAATGACAGTTTCCGTCAGTTTGACTTGCGAATCGTAACCGCGTTGAGGAGGGAGCTTTTTTTTTAAATTCCAATTTCAGTTGTAACGAAAATTTCATCGTTTCAAACTATCGGTCGATATCGATAACAATATCAGATACATAAAAATATATATTTTTTTTAGATAAGTAACGTTACTTAAACTCTAAACTTCCAGCTCGAGGCCCAGCAGAGAGCTCAAGCAGCAGCTCCGAAAAGTTTGTTGTTGTCACGTGATGTGCTACGAATGTGGCGATAAAAGTTTGTTTCGATAGTAAACCTAGGTGGCGTAAGTTACTAACGTTACATTATTAAAACCTACTGAACAACGATTTCACCAAAATGCCTCAACCAAAACATCGAAAGATTGCTGTTATAGGTTACAGGTCTGTAGGTGAGTAAAGCACACGAGCTCGTGCACAGCTAATGTTAGTCAGCTAACAGGCTAACGCTTTGTTTTCCTCTTAAGTGTATCCCACGAACACCGGTGACGCTAGATCACCTGTGTTTATGTTTCTTTGTGCTTCGTGTGTTTGCTGAGCAGTTGATTACTAAACCACACTAAAATCAACGTCACCATGTTGTATAGCCATTTGTTACTAGTTGTAACGTGTTCTGTGAAAACAAAGTTAGCTCAGCCGGTGACATCCTGGTTTAGAGCCAAGTGCTGTGTCGAAACTTTTAGTCCAGCAAGTCTAACAAAAGTATGTAACGTTAGTTAATGTCAGGGGTTTCTGGGTTATGTCTGTTTTTCGGTCCGTTTTTTCATTTTTATTATTATTATTATTATTATTATTATTATTATTACATCGGGAACTATGTTGGAAATAAGTCTATACACTTTATATTTAATCTCTTGGATTTTTTTTTGGTCTTCTAGCTATATCCATTAATCAAATTAATCGATTAGTAAATGTCCACAATTAAAGGAAGTCAGCATGTAGCTAACCATATTCGAACTCCTACCAAGTTAATACACAGCCGTTTATATTATTAAATGTACTTGTGTGGCCGATGTTGCCCTAAATATATGACCAATCAGATTCTGTGTTAGCTGTATTAACCAAAACGTTCAACTGTGTGGCCATTGCAAACGTTTATATACTTTATCAGATGTTTTATTATTTAGATAGCAGCCATTACCAAAAGTGCCTCCATAGAATTTAGATAAGGTCACAGATTCAAGCTGTAAAGAAACAAAATGATCCCATAGATGCACGGAGGATCACACATTTTGATGGCTTTGGTAGCAGAATCTGAAGTGTATCTGAAGAGCACTATCACTTCGCCTGTCAATATGTGTCGGTCCTTTGGTCGATATCGTCTAATTGAGTCTCTCTGATCTGACAGCTCACAGATTTCAGTACACCAAAATCACAGCTATCAAAATGTGGGAGCCTATCTACATACTACAGAGGTAATTTGGTAATGGCTTAACTAGGGCTGGGCGATATGGAGAAAATCCGATATCACGATATTCTTGACAAAATACCTCTATCGATATTGCGGCGATATTCTAGGGTTGACAACTGGTGCTTTAACAAAATATCTTCACACTTAGATTTTAGATAATCATCAGTCATGTGGACATAATGTCTAAGTGAGGAAAAGGCAAATAATAGAACAGCTAGAACAGTCCAGTAAGTTCAGAAAAGTACATCACTTTACTGTAATGCAGCCTTTAAAACTAGGAAAAGACAACACTTAGGGGGAGAAAGAGAGAGAGAGAGAGAGAGAGAGAGAGAGAGAGAGAGAGAGAGAGAGAGACTAGGCTTAACATTGTGTTAAAATTGTAGTAAAACAACCATGTTATGTTTCTTTGCCCTGCACAGGAAAGTCATCTCTTACAATACAGTTTGTGGAAGGACAGTTTGTTGACTCCTATGACCCCACCATCGAAAACAGTATGTGTCAATATTAGATTGTTTATAAGATATTGCAGCAAAAAGAAAAAAAGTGACAATGGATTTGCCGTAATGTAAAGAAATGTTTTGTATAACTGGTCCATTCCTCTCCCCAGCCTTTAACAAATTGGTCAGCGTGAACGGTCAAGACTTCAATCTTCAGCTGGTTGATACAGCTGGACAAGTAAGTTGATCCTCTACCACCATATCTTACACAGGCACTAAACTTTTGGTTTTAAATCAACACGTCTGATCTGTTAATCTCTAGGTTTAAACGTTAATTTGTTGTGCTAGTGTTAAGCAAGACACTTGATTGACACTTGAATGTCCAGTTTAGCATTAGTCAGCCAATTAATGCCACAAGTCTGCGCTATCTACCTTGCCTCATTGCCCATATTACTTCACTTTAACTTTGCTAACTTAGGCTGGTATTATGACATGTACTCTAATGTCAGGTTGACAAGTCTATTCAATTGACAGGTGCCAGTTATTTCAGAAGCTATAGTCTTGTTTGAGATTATAATACCTCCCTTCTGTCTGTAGGATGAGTACTCCATTTTTCACCAATCCCACTCAATGGACATCCATGGGTATGTCCTTGTCTATTCAGTGACTTCCAATAAAAGGTGAGTGGATGGTTGTTTTCATATCTGTATGAATAATGAGGCATACACTGTTAAGTCTAAAAACATTATATATTACGTAAACAACACTATAACGCTAGCGTTGTGTTCTAACATATACAGACTTTTAGAGTTCATGATACATTAATCCTAAACCACAAAGATTTACAAGGGTTAAACCCACTGTTGTGTATACCAACAGTGTTATCTAAATGTCATACAATAGACATATAACTGGGTTTATAATGTTCAATTTTTGAGTAGTTCATTTTGTTGGTGTTGTATTCAACTTCATTGGGTGCCTGTTTGCCTATTGCTTTAACCAAATATGCCAAAGCATATGGTTCTTTGGACTGGCATTATGTATTATAATAGTAAGTAACATACAGGTTAGAGTTGCATACTGACTACTCTGTGTCTGTTCAGTTTTGAAGTTGTGCAGGTTCTACACGACAAGCTGCTAGACATGGTTGGAAAGATTCAGTAAGTTCAGTTGGATCTTTAAAATTCCCCACTTCAATATTTGTCTTGTCTTATTTTTTAAGATCATTTTTCCAACCAGGGTTTTTTTCTTTTCAGGGTCCCAACTGTTCTTGTAGGGAACAAAAAAGATCTCCACATGGAAAGGTAATTAAGATGATTGAATCTTGAATATAAACTGTTACTGTCAGGTTAAAAATAACACAGATAATACTGTCAGACTTTTTGGTCTTAAACACTCCGTATAATTCAACATTAAATACATTTTTAATGACAAGCGTTAAGAAGTTAAAGGCTAAGTAGAATTATATTCTGTATTGTTCTTAGTGTCAACAAATCCCCTGAAAAGAGCAAAACCAACAGTCAATTGATCCTGTTAACATGGAATGCCTTTGTAGCCAAGTACAAATACAAAAGGTGTCTTCTGTTTTCAGTAAGTGAAGCTTCCCTTTTATTTTTTTCACAGGGTTATCAAGCCAGAAGAGGGAAAGAAACTTGCTGATTCCTGGGGTGCTGCATTCATGGAGTCCTCAGCCAAGGAGAATGAGGTAATGATAGGTATCTCTTTGAATACCAGCTCATCGATGCATACCACATACTAATTCAGACACAGATTTCAAATTCTGATGACAATATTCTTGCAATGCAGACAGCTGTGGAGGTTTTCAAGCGGATCATTTTGGAGATGGAGAAAGCTGATGGAAATGCACCCCCAGAGGAGAAGAAGTGCGCCGTGATGTAAATTTGTATCCAGGACATCCGTAAGCTAATTTGCTGAAGACAGAAGGCACAACTTCACCAGCTTGCCAACCATGACCTCACCGACACCAAGACACTGCAGTTGAACTTTTCTGCTCCATTGTGATACCAGATTGATTTACTTAGCAAGGCAACTGCCCAGACATTTGATAAACCATCCAACTAATTGTAACCACAGGGAGAATGTTCTCAGAGCAAGACTAATCTTTGTTTTAGACAAAGATGCACCGTCGGTGAACACTTTCTTTAAATATTGAATGAAATGTAATCTATAACTGGGCAAAATCTTGACTTTGAGTTCAACCAAATGCCCAGAAAACAAAATAATATTGCCAAACATTGGTCCCAATTATTGCATAAAATGTTTTTGTCAACGTATTATGGTAATAACTACTTGTAAATCTGATGATTGAGACATCATTGGCTTATGTCTCATATTTCATGAGTAGTTGAGTTAATGTACATGTAGGGCTGGTTAATAACCTTTTTAAGGACTGGTATTATTTCAACAGTTTTTTTATTTTTATTTTTTGTTTTTTGTTTTTTTTTACAGTGATGGAGAGTCACAGTTCACATTGCTTTAAATGTGGTGATAAAATGTCAGTATCTCACAAAAGGTGGATTTCCTTGAACACCCTGGAATGAGATTTCACATAAGAAATTTCAGTTCTCACTGTAATTGTTTATCAACTCATCATCGGGTACCTTTCACCAATGAAATCTTGAACTGTCTTCGTGATGGAGGAATCTTTTTGTATCTACCAACTCACATTTTAAGCTCTTCTGCTAAGCAGATTAGTACTCTTTGATTGTTTCTACAGTTTAATTTCTCCTTATTGACTGTAATAAAGATGTTCTCTTTTGGATAACCCTCAGAGAAATTTAGTATAGATTGGGCTAGATCTTAGGTATTTACCAGCTATGGCCTTTTTATACAATATAATAGAATCTTAGAAATTGATTTAATGCTATTGGTTATATTTTGAGTGGTGCAGGTTTGCTCTCCGTTCAATATCCTAAGTAGAATATATTCTTATAACTGCGTTATAATTATGAACATTCTTGAGTTGCAATTTTTAAATTGCATTTTAACACTGCGTAAGATTATTTAAATGGCTAAAGGCTACAGAGTTGGCTAACTAATTGTTGAGCTCATGGTTTTGATTTGATGGTTCATGCAAGCCAAACCAGTCCAGGATCACATGCATTTCATTTATATTGCATATTGTGGACTTGCATGTTTACCGTCAAGATGCTTGAGATCCCAAATGACTTGGTTTTCTTAGGTCCTGTAGCATTACAAAGACCCCCCACTCTCATACACAAACCCATAATCCTCATGTTGTACCTGTAGTGGGTAATTATAACTTTTTTATCAAGTGCTTTGCTGAGTAAGTAGTTGACTGATTGATGGTGGTTGACCAGAAGCTGGGGATGCTGTGTCTTGTGCCTTATAGTTCCTCAAACTTCCCCATCTGCTTCCCTTCATAACTCAAGGTGCTCTTGAAGTGTTTTTGTTTTTTTTTCTTCCCATCTGTTGACTTGATACTATGTTACAGGTGGTGTTGTGCACCTGAACACCAGTACCCCCTTGTGGGTTAATGTTAATTCAGAAATCTTGCTGTAAACAGTTTTGTATATAAATAAATCTGTTACTCATTTGATGTGTCATTGTGCTGATTTTGGTTGGATTATTTAGGTAGCTAACAGTAGCAAAATAGTTGCCTATTCAGTATATTACTGCACAGTTTACAGGGAGAATACATAGGTTGATGTACTACAACAACTGGTCATTTGTCTTTTGGCTATATTCATGAATGTATTAAGAGGGCTATACTGTAAATTCACTTAAGGTACGTAGGTATACACAGCATCATAGTATAGGGGTTAATGTATTGTCTACATTTGACATGAAATTGTGGTGCGTTAACACTACATGCACTACGGTTACGACTCAACAGCCATTCATGTTGCTCAATGCAGGTTGTAGCGGAAGACCTGTATGGTTTTGCAACATCCTGTGTTGTAAACGAACCCGGGCAAAGGAAGGTGATACGGCGAAAGGAATATGGAGTGTGTAAGTTATGTAGCTAACTTGAGCGTCAATAGATCCATTAGCTTTCTAACAAAGTTAACTAACGTGACTTTCCGAAGCATGCTAACAGTAACAGCTAACTAACGTTAGCTCATTCTTGGCAGAGTAACTAGTTCTGAGGCTAGCGCACTTGTTAGTAACGTTAACTTGGCACATATTTCTTTTACTGGTTTCAGCCCAGGTATCGGTGTACAGTTACTTAAACTAGCTAGTTACTTAAACAAAGACAGTAGCTAACGTTATGTCATATAATGCTTCACCAGGGTAGCCGACGCAAAAGCCAGAGCTGACATGGAAAGTCACCTCGACTGGTTCGTTAATGTCAACAGACAGTGACGCTAGCTTACTGATAATGATTAGCTAAGTTAACGTTATTACTATTGCGTTAAAAGTAACGTTTGCGTTATTCAGCCTGCACATAACTTCAACAGCGATGCTACTGTCTGTCGGTTTGGCAACCGGGCACCGTTAAATTATAGCAGCTGTGTCAAAATAATCTTTATAACAGCTGAATTAAAGTACTAGCTGACCTCCGTGTATAACAGCTATTAGTTAGTTACATCCATACAGTCTATGGTTACATCCCACAATTGAAGTCATTATCAATGAAGCTGTTGTGTGCCATGTCTGTCCTAATATGCAGTGGACCTGTTGGTGAGACATTTATGAATACCCTAACGTTACACCAGGGGCGTCAAACTCATTTTAGTTCATGGGGACGCCAATTTAATCTCAAGTGGACAGAGAGTTTCTCGTCAGGCTGATGTTGTTGCCAAAAGCCAGTCGCTCGCTTGTTAGGGCACACGATTTCTGCATGTTCAGCATGTGTTCATAAACCCACCCGCAGAGTATGGCTTTGATACTGATGCAGATGCTATTTCGTTAGCAATAAGGTAGCTAGCTAGCTTTCACAGCTGCATCGCTGATCTCTTGGCTATGACTTAAAACCGACTGCTGTTTCCTCAAACCTGCCAACAATGTATGTATCGTCTCTGTTCTCAGTTTTTTTTGTATTTTTCGCCATGATGAGTCTGATAGTGGCGACGAATATTCCTTTAGCACTGAAAAGTGCTTTGAACACGCCAAACACAGTTGCTTTACCTCTGCGACTAAAAAACTGGTCCATTTTCTTGAAAAACCATACACTGTGTGTCCACTTTTCTCCTTTTTGACAAGAACAAATGTTCACATAGGAATAGCAGTGTATTTTATTGAAAAAAATTCTCTGCCGTTTTCACACTTTGCAAAGTCATCCGGTGGGCCGGATTGGACCCTTTGGCAGGCCGATTCTGGCTCGCGGGCAGTATTTTTGACACCTCTGCGGGATTACACGCTGGCCACAACTCTATTACGTGTATCGTTAAATCTGGCTTTAGCATGCATACATATCTACACATTCATACATTAACCACTTTACTTTACTGAAACATATCCCGAACCATCATAAAATGAACCTAATAATAACATTATACACTAACCATGTGAAGGATTGTACCTAACTGCCTATAGTCTCACTTGGTGGGCCAGTAAATTCTTCTACCTATAATAACACTGATGGGATCAATAAATTAGCTAGGCTGAGGATTATTTAGCCATGTTATGCAGGCTTTTGTATAACAATAGAGCTTCAATATTCACAAGGTCGCCTACACAAACTGACATTTATTGACCTTTATCTTTTTGTTTCAGATTCCAGTGACTATTGATGATCTTGAGGGCAAAAATGACCCAGTCATAGAGGGTAAATTACTTTAATCTCATGAGACCAAACTGAGAAACAGTGATGTTTAAAAACATCAAGCAAGTGTCATTAATAGTCTCTCTTATTCCTTCAGACCCAGAGCACAATGTGTACACCAGGTTTATGAAGTCCCACCGGTGTTATGACCTCGTACCTACCAGCTCCAAACTGGTTGTGTTTGATACATCACTTCAGGTAAAACAAAAGCTTTACATAAAGAAAATTGAATATATCTCTGCAGTGTTTTCCCAAGGTTTGTGGGAGACTAAGGTGCTTATTTGGTGGTGGGTATAGGGGTCCTCCCTCAAGAAAAGGTTACCTTTTCCAATTTGACAAAAATGCAATGGTACATCATTTTGGACTATTATTATTACCATATATGTGTCTAAAATGTTGGAATAACCCTCAAAAAGCTTAAAGACAAAACTGGTCCACTGGGGACAATCATTCGATCTGAGAAAAGTCTTTAGGTTAGTTATGATGCTCACATTGATTTTACATTCATTTAGCGTAGGTGGTGCTCAAAATAGCTTGGATGTAGGCATGGGCCGGTTACCGTTTTCAAGGTATACCGTGGTTTGAAAAAGTCATGGTTTTGTGGTCAAAACCACAAAAAATGTCAGTAATACCGTTCCAAAGGTATGAGCTGTTTTTTGTGAGTGGTCAAGGAGAGAAACTGCACTTTAGTAATCCGTCTCTTTGCCAATTTGCAGTGTGTTTTAAAAATAAAATACATTGTGTTCAATGACATTTTGTTTTTAATTTTTTACCCAGACATTTAAAAAATAAAAATAAATGTAAAGCTATAATTGCAATACCGCAATACCGTGAAACCGTGATATTTTTGCTGAAGGTTATCATACCGTCAGAATCGTATACCGGCCCATGCCTACTTGGGCGTTGTGCCGCAGCCTTATTATAGTAGGGAAAACCCTGCTCTGATTAGCCAATTTAGACTGAGACGTCGGGTGTGATTCATTTTACAGGTCAAGAAGGCATTTTTTGCTCTTGTTTCAAATGGGGTAAGAGCGGCGCCCCTGTGGGACAGCAAGAAGCAGTGCTTTGTTGGTAAGGGCAATTTTCATTTGACACACTTTCACTCTATGTAAAACAAAATTAAATAAAAGGACTGACTTGATTCTCCTCATGCATCTCCACAGGCATGTTGACCATCACAGACTTTATTAACATCCTACATCGCTACTACAAATCTCCATTGGTAAGATGGTGGACACCACATGGTTCTAGTCCTTTTTAATTGTAAGATAAGGTGTAAAAAATGAAATCTTAAAGTTGAACTTCAGGCTTATTTTGTAATAAGGTAGGGTTTTAACTAATATGTTGCTGAATGTGCCCATGCTCCTTTTCCATTTGTATTGAGCTTGTATTGAGATTTCTTTCTTAGTTCATCTTAAATAGGTTAACCCTTTCTCTTTTGTTATCTTTTAGGTTCAGATATACGAGTTGGAAGAACACAAAATTGAAACATGGAGAGGTGAGAAAGTTTAATTAATATGTAATGTGCTTTTTTTCATTGACTCGTCTAATCTTGAAGGTTTTGACTTTATTGTCTGTTCTTGTTTATAATAGAGTTGTACCTCCAAGACTCTTTTAAGCCCTTGGTTAGCATATCTCCCAATGCAAGGTGAGTTTTGTTTATTTTTTTTATTTATGCTTGGTTTGACAGTAGTACTTCCAGGCATCTACATTTTCTTGTTGGTGTCAAACTTCACTTTTCTGAAGACACAAATGTTGCATGCTGGGACATACAACTATGGGGCATCTGATGGTTTATACTGTGGCAGTAACCCTTTAAAGTTGGCCCATTCCCAGCAAATACAATTACGATTATGTTTGTAAACATAGTATTTATCAGACAAATGCTTCACTTAACACTTGAAGTTATTAACTTTCTTGCCAAGATACCAACAGTTGATGAGCTAACATTAGTTACTATCTCTTAGCTATTTTTCCTTTTTTTTATTAAGCTATTAATAAAAATTAAACTTCTCTGTCACAGTTTGTATGATGCAGTATCATCACTGCTGAAGAATAAGATCCACAGACTGCCTGTAATCGACCCCCTGACCGGGAACACACTCTATATTCTCACACACAAGAGGATTCTCAAGTTCCTGAAGCTTTTTGTAAGCCCTCTCTACTACTACTACTACTACTACTACTACTACTATTACTACTACTACTACTACTACTACTACATTGAATACTTTAAATTATTTTCATTGTTTGAGTCTGTTAATAACGCGGCAGATGTCTAGTACAGAGTAAAGAAGTTGTCTACAGTTAAGGAACATGGTAAATTATAAAACTCTTTTACAGAGGCATCAATTCTCCTACAGTTTAAATAAAGTGTGCACAATCTCTTGTTATTGTTTTCAGATATCGGAGATGCCAAAACCCTCATTCTTGAGACAAACCTTAGAGGACCTGAACATCGGAACATTCCAGAACATAGCAGTGGTCCGCACAGACACACCGCTGTACACGGCGCTGGGTATTTTTGTTGAGCAGCGAGTGTCGGCGCTCCCCGTTGTGGATGACAAAGGTATGTGGGCTGGTTGAAATAACATCCTTGTTGATTTTGCATTTAGTGACCAGAGACCTCTTGAATTTAGTTTGTGTACTGATAGGCTGCCTCTCTTGCAGGTCGAGTGGTGGATATCTACTCAAAATTTGATGTTATAGTAAGTTGTTATCTGTCTTTTCCCTTTTTTGTTGTTGCTTTTAAGCACATAGTGAAAGTGCCTGCTTTAATTTCCCAAAGCCCAAGACGATGTATTCAAATTGCTTGCTTTATTACAGTCATTATAACATTATACATTATAACAGTCCAAACCCCCAAAATATTTAGATAACAATCAGATATGACAAATAAAAGCATCAAATCATCACATTTGAGAAGCTTTAAGATAATTATCCCATGCCATGCACTGTATCACCATATACTGTATATCAATATTGGGATGTATAATGACATATAGCGTGATATATTTTACCCAGCCTTGCTTGGGATATTCATTTATACTGGCTAAAAATGTAACCGTAATGATGAAACATTTTAACCTGAAGGCCTGTGTTTATACAGAACCTGGCAGCAGAGAAGACATACAACAACCTGGATGTGACCGTGACCAAAGCCTTGCAGCACCGCTCTCAGTACTTTGAAGGAGTGCTGACCTGCCACAGGCATGAGACCCTGGAGGCCATCATCAACCGACTTGTGGAGGCCGAGGTGAGAGTTGGATGTCATTATGTGTCACAGTCTCTTGTGGCCGGTTTGCCCCCTGTTGCTTTTAGGCTATTACTGTCCAGAGTGTAATGAACATGAATAGCCTATGATGAACAATGTCTGAAATGTTCCTCCACACTTTATTCTTCTTTTTCAATCAAAGTCCTAAATCGAGGGACACATCAAACAAAGCCATAACCGTCTTTTCTCCAATTTTTGCATTTAAATAAAAACTCCAAGGAATCCTAGCTACTCTGTCTCTTGTTATCAATGCTGCTGTGTGTGTATAGTTTGATGGCATCTGACAGTTACTCTATACATTCTTCTGGCTATGGTAGAAATACTATTTTACAAAGGTAAAAGTGACATTGATGGTCCTCCTGTATGTCCTTCAGGTGCACAGGCTGGTGGTGGTGGACGAGCAGGATGTGGTGAAGGGAATTGTCTCCCTTTCAGATATTCTCCAGGCACTAGTGCTGACTGATGGAGAAGAGGGTAAGTACAGTTGGGTAGCTGTCTCAAGATTTTTTGGAACTGACACATTTTTAATAGAAGCAACATCATATTGTAAATACAGGAAGTACTATTAAAAGCAGTTGTATTAAAAGCAGTGTGATTATTTGTACATCCTAAACATGTTCATGGTAAAATAAGTGATGATTTGATTTTTCTGTCCACAGGCACAGCTTGACGAAGTAACTCAAACAAGGAAAGGCTACACAGTTTTAAGAGGAGGTCAGAGCAAAGGGAGAAAGAAAAGGCATGTGAGAGGGGAATTTTTGACATTATATTGAAGTATCATCACCTGTCTCCTGTAACCAGACCTTCTATATCCACACATGGTGATCTCTCCCTTGCTGCAGAAATATGAAGCTTTAGCAACGCAGCAAAATAAAATTGACTTACAGAAGCTCCTGTAAATCGAGCCAAATTCCAAGCCGAGAGAGAGCCAAGAGAGATGTAAAAGCACAAGAGACCTATAAGGAGGAGCTGTAGCCTCCCAGGATGACAAGGCATCATTCCCACCTTAGTGCTTATTAACTATATAGAGGAGGACCATTAATGCTTTGATTAAAAATGTTTTCCCAATAGTATAAATGATGTAATCAGTTACAAGCTAAAGGAAAACTGTTATACCCGTGTTGCCTTTTCTTGGCAGCATTTCATTTCTATAAAAAGACTGAAATCTAGATGCACATAAAACCTATGTAAGGGTCATTTTAAACAATGTGTAACTTTCTGAGATTAACATTCAGTGTGTGTTTTTGTTCTGGCACGTTCCTGACAATTGCTTAAGGCCTGTTCTTTGTACATATAAGTATGGATGGTTTTTTCTGGCTTAAATTATTTTGTTATCCAGCTAACAAATTTAGTTCTAAATCATTTTTTAACCTTGATTAACTACCAATTTGCATATTGATGGTCATATGGTTACAGAAGTATTTATCTGTATGTATGTCTGGTACATACTGTACATACATACCTAGCTACATGCTACTTCTGTGTGAATATTGTAAAAATTATCTAGCTTAATTTATCATTCAAACACTATACCTTGGAGATGGCCAGTAGTCTGCACTGGTCAGTTTTATTTGAAAATCTTGGTCATGGTCTAACAAAATTTTTAATAAGCCAGGACTTTTGCAAGTTTCAACTTCAGACCTGTTGCTCCAAAATGTACATTTGTCAACAATTAAATAAAGTTACCACAGTTACCATTGTGCAGAGAATTCAGCAAACCTGAAAGAGCACTTTAGGCTCTTGAGACAACCTCATTTGTGAAGTCCAGAACAGCATTGATGAATCTGCTGTAAGAGACGACAAATGGTGCTGTATCATGGATATTATGGGTTTTATGTTTTGTCTGTGTTGTCATGTATAAACACAATGTTTAATGGCTTGTACATGTTACTTTAAAGACACCTTTTTTTCTGCCTGTTTTGTTACTCACACTTTGGGTTTTGGCATTAGCGTTAAAGGGAATTGCTTATTGCTTCAATGCTGCAAAATCTCATCAGTTTTTGGAAAAGTGGCCCATTACTTGAAAACCAATGGTTTTTGTGGCATTGTTTGTTTTCGGATTTCTAACTAGTGTTATGTTGATGTCAGTTACAGTCAGTGATGACATGCCTGAACATCAAGTTTTATGCATTTATACAACCTTTTTCTGTTCATTGTGTTTAGGGGACTTTATCAAAATCACTCAAGACCAGCATTTCCTTACCATTTTCTTAGGAAAATGTCATACTTTCTGTTTTGGTATACATGAAATTGAATGCATACAACTGTATGTAAATGGACAGTTTTTGTAGTAATCTGCATTGAGATTATGATTGAAAGAATGAGCAATAAAGGTTCTTTGAGAGTTTGTTTTAAATGGTATTATTACCTCCGAAGAAGGCTATGCTTTTCGGTTTGGTTTGTTTGTCTTTCAGCATGATTACAGAAAAAAATGATCATGAAACTTGGTGGAAAGCTGTAGCAGGGATACACAAATTATTTTCCACTTCTGTTAACATTGCGAGGTAGGGCATATGCGCTGCATTCATGTGGTGTCAGAATAATCGCACAAATGAGTTCCCAACTGGGAAATTTCTCAATATTTAACATTGTGAGATAGGGCATGTCTGGGTGGACTCTCTAAATGCCCATGTAGTAGTTAAATGCACAAATCTTATATATCGCATATAACTTGTGTCTTAGGATGTAACTGGGTAGCATTGATGTGATGGCATTGACAACTTCTTATTAAACTAGAATTAACTGATTTTATTTCGGCCACTTGGGGGCAGCGAAAACAAGTTCTAAACAACACTGACTTATCACCTGGAACCGACATATGGCGAGCTTTTTTTTAATACAAAGTTGGAGTTGGCCAAGAGGAAAGAACATAAAATAAATGGACACCACATTGGAAAACAATTGCATTTATTACTCTATATTAGAAGGTACATGATTGAAGTCCTGAAGTTTTTTTTTTTTACATAGATGCTGTTGTTTCTTTGCCATGACCTGACAGAGACTTGGGAGTTGTCACAAACTGTAGAATAATACCTAATTTCTTTGACTCACACCCTCCTAATTATCCATGAGTATACTTTGAACAAGGTATCAAAACCTTAAATACACTATGCATTTGTATACATTGTAAGGCAGATACAATTTGACAAGCATGCCCCTTTAGTGTATAAATATGGTTAACACTACACTACCTATCAAACAGTAGAGCTCCACAGTCAAAAACAACAGCATCAAGGGCAGTCTTTTCGTTCTTACAAACATCCTGTTAGACTAATACAATACAGTGCAGTGAGCAAGTGATTTTAAGTATTGGTCAAACACATTTGTGAGACAGCATTGAGACATTTTAGTAGTATTTAGTTTCAACATTTCTTCTCTCAAAGAAAAAGTCAGACTCTCTTTACAGTTTCCAGTTAAATTGTACTGCAACTGGTTGGCATGATTTGTATAAACATTCTCATTGTTGTTCTCATCAACAATTTGGTTTTAATGCTGCAAGGTCAGTAGTAGTGCACATGTGGCCTTTCAGGCTTTTATATAGACTCACAGCATACAAATATAAATAGCATGGGAAAGACTACACACAGACAGTACCTATTGAATTTGGCTACAGCTAAAGACAAAAGTGCAGCTTTTTTCCTGAAAACAAATAAAATGTAGACAGTGGTTTCTGACAATGGTAGCTTGATGGAAACAATCCACATACAATTTGCACATTAAGGAGGTAATGTATGGTGAACAAAAGGAGTTGTGAGGGGAAAACATTGATTAAGAATTAAATACTGCTCTGCAGTAGTAGAGGGCTATAGGAGAAAGTCAGCATCAGCAGTGTGTCTGACACATCCAGTAATGTCACTTCAGAGGTCAAATATTACAGCAAGAGTCAAGACAGAAGTAATTTTCTTCCAACCAACCAAAAAGCTGATATAAAAGATTTAACCATCTAAAACATAACCTAAGTACCAACATACATTTATTTACACAAGTATCACCTTAAAAAGCTATTGTATGTGCAGTAGTTATACTTGGCCAGGGAAAATGCACCCTGAATGGAAAAGAACATTGGACATGCTTTGACAATATACAAAAATTAACATAAAAACAAACTATTATTCAGATTCCTGAAGTTAGTGTATTAAAAATAAAACATTTTTGCCCTGTATTTAAAGTACAGTGTAAATAGTATTGGCTGCTGCAAAGGGCGAAAGGTTTATCAGAATGTTGTGTATACCAGTTTATCTGAGGGGCTGGAGCAATGTTTACTCTCATGGCAGGTTATGGTCTATCGAGAGACAATCAGATTGGAATACAACCATTTAAATATTATACATGTGTTTTCTGCAAGAAGTGTCCCAATCTGAAGCCAGCGAGTGTGTCAGCTAAAAAAATCAAGTGCCTGGCAGCGGTTGCTCTACATGTACTGTCCAAGTGAAATGCATTTTTGCTTAATAATCCTACATTTGTATTTAACATTGTAAATAACGTGGTTAACATGGTTCTAAACTGACAAAAACATAAGGAAAACCTGAGGTTTACAACAGCTTATGGAAGGGCTCCAGGCAAGTGGTCCAAAGGCCAAATCATGTTTGACAAGTTGCACTTACGCTCCAGTGACTTCAAAGTCTTAAAACACCTTGTTGAAAGCAAATGGGCTGCATTTACACAAACTTCCTCAACTGCTTTGTACATGCTTACATGGTTATCTGCAGACAACTCAACAACACAGCTGTAGCAGAACCAGATGGATTATTGTCTTTCAAGGATTTCTAAGCAGTTTGTGATGTGCCTGTATGCTGTAGGTGAGACAGAGAAACCTGCACAATAGCCACACAAGATCTAGTCATTTAAATAACAGAAAAAAGTAAGTTAAAAACATTCCTAACCCTCCCAGCTTGCCCCCTTTCAAAGACAAAAAGAGCAAAATACTGTTTGTTAACTATTAAGTGACTGTGATCAAAGAGACTTTGAGGAAATATCAGCAACTGATTTTCAAAATGTTAAATGGTTAATTACTTATCCTGTTATCGATTGCATACAAGTACACAGGAAATCCAAGGATCCTCAATAGTACGGAATATAGAAAGGAACAACAAGGGCAGCAGTAGCTGAGGACAGGAAAGGTGTTCTTGGTAGTTTGGCTGGGTAAGCGAGGTAGGGTTTGTCAAAAATCAAGTGGCTTCAAAACTGGCAGGAATGTCTATGTAGTAATATTTTACAAAGTGCGAATCTCCATCATATTCTCTTACTCTGTGCGTTCTTTGTAGAAGGCCCCGCCACCTCCTCTCAGTGTCCTACAGTCTGAAGTCGGCTCTTGCTCAGTGCTCTTTCTCAGCGCTCTGCTGACTGCTCAGACTTTAATGTCCTCTTGAACGCTGAGCTGGGAGAGGGTCTTCTTGATGCGCAGGGCCGTCAAGCGTGCAGCACCGTTAGCATACCAACACTCCCTCATGATTTTGCCCATAACCCGCAAGGCCTGGAACAGTAGTGGGGAAAAGCAAATAAGGATTAAGAGCTTACAATACAGTATGATTGATTATGATGATACAAATGTAGCTCAAGTAGTCAGTATGTATAGTGTTTGAAATACCCTGTTCCTGTACAAGTATTGTGTTGCTAATGTCAATCCCCTAATTTTGCTTGAAAATATAAATAAAAACATAAAAATTGCATTACAAAAAGAGCTTTAATGGACAAATCAGTTTATTCCATCATTGGTTTTATTTTCGCAGCTTTGGCCGTCATTGCTGAGATCTGGAAAATCCGATTGGGCAAGAAACATGTCAGACAATCTGACAGATTGTAAACAAAGCCCAACAAATACTTGCTTTTTAAAGCTGATTATTGATAGTCGCAAGTCGCAAAACGTTTTTTTTTTTTACATAAGAAAATCATTTAAACATAAAGATTTCTAATGAGAAAGAATGTGACCAAGATATGTGAAATTAATATAATAGATACCGATAATCTAGTAATACTGGCTGATGTATCTGGCTCTAGTTGTAAAAAGGCCATCAGTTTAGCCTTATTAACTGAGAACAAGTGAACCCGAAATGTGCATCCCTCATGGCACAGGAAAACAGTCGATAGACAGTGTTACAAATATTTTTTGAGTAATAATTTTAACCATATATATTATATAAATAATTTTACCCTGGGGGACTAACCTGATAACCTCTTAGACTTCTTTTTAGTGATTTCACAGCATTCCTAGATCTCAGAAATTAACTTGAGGAGTGCAATGTTCTGATTTTAGACATGAATGATGACCAAAACTTAAAAAATAAGACACAGTGTAAGTGCAGATCTTAAACAGGAGAAAAAAAACAGACAAAAGTTAAGCTTTAATCGATCATTTTTATACCTCGTAGCTCTGCCACCAATTGGGGATGTTGGGTCGTATTTTTTGGTCACACACCAACTTTCTCATCTCCTCTATGGAAGGGTCAGAAGGTACCAGGTCATAGTAGGGCAGCTGGTACTCTTCATGGATACCTGATAACCCAGGACAATGTTATGTGGGGTTAGAGCAGTGCTGTGATCTCAGTTGTTAACATCAATAAAAAAAAAAATCAAAGAACACAGGTTGAGTATCCAGAGTAAAAACAAAAGAGTCTGACCTCCACTATTACAGCGGCATGCAATCTCCCAGTAGACCAGCCCCAAAGCATAGATATCAGCACATTTGAATGAGTCAAAGTGTCTCATGTTGATAGTCTCATCCAGAACCTCTGGAGCCATATACCTGAGGGATGTAAAAACAATCCCAGTTTGTAATTATGTGCTGAGTTCAAGGGTTTTCTGGGAAAGGTGTCAAAGATATCTGTGAGAATGGAGGTTATCAGGTCAGCTGCTGCAGGTGTGCATATAATCATACTATTTAACAATGTAATCATACTATTTAACAATGTTCTGTACATATACCATGTTACTTGCACTATTCATATTTGTTAATATCTGAACAACCTCACTGTTTAACTATGTTCTGTACATATATCATCCAACTGTTCATTCGTTGATGTTCATACTGTACATACCTGTACTGCAATCCCTACTGTCTACATTTTAATATATTCACTGATATTCCTGCACTTCTGCTTAGATGCTTAACTGCATTTAATTAGCTCTGTACTTGAAACCTGCTTAATGGCAATAAAACAGAATCTGAACCTGAATCTGAATATCGACACAGACCTCTTGGTGCCCACCCTCTGATTGGGCGCAATATCGATGGTGTCTGTTGCAGAGTCATGACGGACAGCCAAGCCCAGGTCAGCGATGGCACAGGTGCAGTTCTTCTTCACGAGGATGTTCTTGGACTTCAGGTCTCTGTGCGCGATACCTGGCTTTCCTACCAAAACATAAATGTACACTTCAGACACTTTTCAATTCATATCTCTAAATTACTTTTTGAACATGTCATTGTCAACTCTAAACTCTCTTTTATGAAAAACTAGAAACTACACCTAGCTATGCAATTTTCCTTTTTGGGGCATCAGTTTGGTTGACAAAAATAGAAAACAGTCCTCTTTTTGTGCAACAAAATGTCCTAAACTTTAATCTTCCATGACGGATAGTTAAGCAGAGGATTATGTAGTGAACTGCTTTAAAAGATAACCAGTAGATTATGGATATAACCTCAGATGACTTAGACATGAGAGCAAAAACTATTTTCCTGGGCCATACCAAAGGTACAAATTATATAACATTCAATTATTTACATTTAGAAATTAAGTGCAATCTCACCACACTGGTTTCTCATTGTCTCTATTTTTCAACAGGTATACCATTTATTCATCTTTTTTCAATGCATAAGCCAACCTTGCAATTATTTAGACACCACTTCAATAATACAACAATGTCTTCAAGGACATCATTTATTTATCCATTTCTATCTATTTGTCAGTTGAGAGGCCTTGTGCTAGTCTGTGGGGAGAAAACATAACGAACGTGTTTCAAATAAGAAATAATTACAACCAGCACTAAAAGTGCTGAAAAGTGTTGCTGTTACCTTGTGTTCCTAGAATCTCCATGTGCAGATGTGCCAGGCCACTGGCAGCTGACAGTGCCAGTTTGATCATTCCTTCAGTAGTGACAGAGTAGCGATTCAGGTAGTCAAACAGAGAGCCATGCTCATGGTAGTCCGACACCAACCACAGCTGGGTCCAAGTGCCATTGTCTGGGCAGGAGACAGAAATATAGTGATACACAAGAAATGTTATTACTTGATGATGACGAATTATTACACAACAAACAAATCACACACATCAATAACCCTAATCTGCGAATTATTCATCCATTCTTCAACATGTTGTGATGTCACAACCTTTGTTGTCAGCAGCTATAAAGCCCAGGATGTTTTCATGGCGGAGCATAATGGTCTGATAGATTTCAGCCTCACGGAACCAGGAGCGCTCCTCTCTGGATGAGAAGATCTTCACCGCCACATCACCGCCCCTCCAACGTCCTCGCCACACCTCCCCGAAACGCCCTTTACCAATGATCTCTTGGAGGACAATTGTTCGCGCCACGGTTCGCTGGACAAACAGAGGCAGACCTGCTTAGAAAAGATGAGAACAGTTATCAGCAGTTTTCTGATATTAATTTGATTTAAAAAAGAAAAGAAAAAGTCAAACCAGTGTAAACTAGAACATGAGGGCTGGTCTGCAGCTAAATTATCACGTTGTGCACTGACCGGAGCCTGAACCAGATGAGGACAGATCGTATATAAGGTCCTGCAGGGTCCTGTCTTTGGCCATGTAGAGGTGGTCACAGGAGGGGTCCTCCACTTCCAATCGCTGCCTGTGGCTGTAGGCCCGCTGGTGGTACTGATACAGGAACATACACATCAGCAGCAGCAGACACAGCAGGAACAGTGGCCCTGCAATCACAGCGACTAGTTCCACCAGCACCCATGTCCCACCAGGGCCATAGCCTCCCCCGAGTCCTGACTGAGTTGTGACTGAAAAGAGAACAGCAAAGAATTAAAAGGCAACATCCGGCACATATAAGCAGATTCCCTGATATGAACTGCTTTGTGTCCATGAGGGACAAGAGTATAAAGTATAAAGCTTTCGGCTAAGCAGACAATTAGTCAACATTTGACTCTTGCATTAACTTCTTTTGATTATCCCCAGTTATTTAAGAAAGAAATTCTCAATTCTCTACACTAAAAAGGCTTTTAGTGTTTTACTTTTCCCTCTTGACCATTCTCATATAACCATTTTAATGAAGATATCCACACTATGCATGTGAACCTTCTCTCCACATACTCTCTGCAAAATATTGTATTTGGACACTGTCCAAAATACCATAGGAAACATATCTTCCCAGGAACCATGAGTCACAAAACTGTGTAGAAATAGGAAACATGTTTTTGCCTGGGGTTTGCTGTAAGGAGAGGATGTTAGATGGGTGGTACAGTACTCCAGGTAAAGACACACCTTTTTTAAAGGTCACCGTCAGACACTTGGTGATAGCAGCACTAAATGTACCAATCGTACTGTGTATGCTGTGTGATACTTCACCTTTCTCACCTGAGGGTACTTTGAGGTCAATGCTGTTGCAGTAGTCTGTGTAGCAGCAGTGGGTATTGAGCAAGCCCTCTGCACTGAGGCAGTAGAACGGTTGTCCGGGGGGCACAAGATTGTCCCGTGTGATGCAGATACGGATGTGCTGCTCTTGGCCATCAATTAAGGAAGTGGAGGCCTTGCAGGCTCCATCGGTCTCACACTGGTAGCCAGTCTTCTCGCACTGGGCAGTGGTGCAGTTACACCACAGAGCTGCAGGGATGGAGAGGGCAGAAGAAGCAACACAGTGTGAAACAAAATAGTATGCAGAATTACAAAATACTGGACTTTACAAAACGTATCATCATCATTGCTCATCAAATGTATGAGCAAAATACTTTATTTTCTTCTCAGTTGTGCCGGAACTTACAGTACACATCATGTGCAGCAGAGGGCAATACCAGCCAACAGTAACAGCATACATAACATTATAAGCTATGGACTTACAAACAAGGGCCTGCGATCGACATGAGACGATATCATATGCCCATTTAACACAATCACAAAAAGCAACTAAAAAGCCATTTAAATACAAAACAAACCATTTTTTTAAATTAAATTAATTAATATAGTGGAAATTTCAAAATAAGAGTGCATCTTAACAATGATATGTACCCTTTGCTGGGTGTCATCCACTCTCTTTCACCCCTTTCATGTCATGTGAATAAAACAAATTTATAAAAAAAAAAAAATAATATTGGATTTTTGATCAGCGATTGTTACACCCCTACAAACAATATGCAACATATCCTTACATGAAGCCCAAAAACATAAAGGCCAATAACTAGTAATACTTTGTCAGTGATGAACTTCTATTGTGGTTTCTTTGGCATGTGGCATCTAACTTTTTGGTCGCTAAAGATGATCTCAATATAATTAGTTTGGTTTGTGGGAGACCCGCTTGAGGAAGCTACCCGACAAGGTTAGAGAGTAAAAAAATTATGCAGCAGCGCCCCTTAAATATTCCATGTACTAAAGGAACATTTTCAGATGAGTGACGTATTGCAAAGATTATTAAGACACAGAAATGATGTCACATTCCAGTTTTTCTGAAAAAGCCCCCATTGAATTCTCATTAGAAAACAACCTTGCTAGAGAGCCTGTGTGCTGGATGTGTTTGTTAGAAAACCCACACACATGCACCTGAACTTTAGTGCCATCTACATCAAATGAAGGGAAATGTAGAGATAATGTGCTTTGTGGTGCTGACTCATACAATGCCAACACCTACATGACAGATGCTGGTGGTCAAATACGAAAAACAAAACAACCAGAGAAGAAATAAGGAAGAAAATTCTGACTAAACATGAAATGAGACTGACATGTCAGACTTTCCATAGCTATAAATGTCACAACTCTAATCCACATTGAGCTGAATGTTTTAAAAACACCTTTAGAGAAGAAATACAGCCAAGATACTGACTGACTACAGTTCAATTTGGGATAAAAAAAAAAAAGGCAATAGTAAAAAGGTGTTTTCTGAATGTTTACCTTTAAAACAAAACCATTTCAGTGGTTAAAATATAATACATCACAATGTAAAAACGTGTTTCCTTGTAAAGTACACAACAGTTCATATCACCACTGGAATTCAGCTGCTTGAGCAGAAGGTGATCTTTTTCTGTTTTCAACCAAAACACAACCAGATGAGATGTTTTAACAACTCAAGTAACAACTTTATGTTCCATACTTTTTGAAGACAATAGTCACACAGTGCACTGTGTTGGAATTCAAAGGAGTGTGCTGTATAGTTAAGATGTGTTCCTACTAGCACTTATTCACAGGTAGTATTGACAGAAAAAAAGGAGAAGGAACAGTTTCCACATTTCTCAACATAACTTTGTCCTATGGGGGATTTGATGATGTATACCATTTATACTGTGGCAACTATTCCTTAAATATATTTGTCCTTAAATATATTTTTTTGTTGGTTGGATCAACTACAACACTTGTTGTATTATTACACGATATTAAACATCTATGTAATATCTATCTTTTTAGCAACAATCATCTCCATATCTGTGCCTGGATGCTATAGATATGAGATTACTAATGTCTGTAATTTGAGTACATCCATTGTAAATACATTAAAATTTGAGCACTCTGCAATCTTAACTAACACACACACACACACACACCCACACACACACACACACACACACACACACACACACACACACACACACACACACACACACACACATCATAATAGCCTCATGGCATCATTATCTACATGTCAAGTGTATGTGGATATCATTACTGTGACACAAATAGGTAATTAAACGTTTACAAAATATTAGGGAAATATTGTACAGAGCGGTGACAACCGTCTCTATAGTTGTGCAAGTTAAATAACCATGACTACAAAAAGCTGAGGCTTAGCTAGCTAGTCAAACTATGTTGTTTACAGCTAAATAATTCACAGAGCTACTTCAGACCAGCCTATCTGGCTCCGACAGCGATAGGAAGACGGTGAGAAGTCGTGTTGTTACATTTACATGAAATGTATTTAAATAATTGCCAGGTTTGTACACATGAAGTCTGATTTAATGTCTATGTGTCAATTTAATGTGTCGTCCCGGGCTATGGGCTAGCTAACGTCAGCTAACAGCTAACTCCACACTCTTTCGCCTTGATGACGGCAGCAGCTTATGAACAAAACAAACAAGTCACTCACCCTCGCAGTTTCTGTACAGGACGACCTGAACAACCAAGGCAGCTAACGAAATCCGTAGGTTAGCCATGATCAATAAATTCCCGGTTCATCGCATTAAGACATTTAGTTAGCTAGCTAACGTAAGAGGTGGCGAGGCGTGATGATGACAGCTAACCAGGCTGTCAGTGAACAGTTTACTAACATTCTCCACCAGCAGGCTGCAGCATAGACAGCCACAGACTGCGGATTAAAGAGGTGAGTTATCTATCTATCTATCTATCTATCTATCTATCTATCTATCTATCTATCTATCTATCTATCTATCTATCTTTTTTGGTCATCCATACATGTAGGCTAAAGGTCAACATCATGAGGATGTACTGGATGTAGCAGACATTGAGAGATAGATATGCAACACAATACAGACCAATACATACATACAGTGGTGCTCATAAGTTTATGAACCCATGCTAAAGTTGACTAAAAAGAGGAATAGGGTTCATAAACTTATGAGCACCACTTGTACATACAAGGGCGTAACTTTGGGTTCAACATTGGGGGTTGAGATCTCCAGCTGTCTAGGGAGGTCCCGGGACATGTCTGCATGTGTTTTTTTTTTTTTAAACTTTGAAAAAAGCAAGAAAAACGTTTTAAAAAAGCGACAAAAACATTGAAATGGAACAAAAACTTAAGAAAAAGTCCAGTTTTGATCTGTACGTTATGCCTATGCATACATATCAGGTCACAAAGGTCTCTCACAAATGGCCTTTTGTCAACACCAGGTCCTAGCTAACTTTCCTTGTCATTAGGCTGTAAGATCATCCCCAAATGTATTAGATGAATGGAGGAAAGGCTGTTTCTGCAAATATGATGCACATGTATCATACTCTATGACAGGGGATTGTTGTCTTCAGTTATGGTCTTTGGTCTGACCTGCCTTCAGCCTTTGAACATTAATTCTGCAATCTCCAATTTATTTTTATTTTCGGTCAATCAGGGCAGCAGAACAAGCTGAAAATAAAACATGGACATACAGGTATTATCACCTTATAAAGTTTATTAGCATTCATGGGAAAATCCAATATTCACTTTTCTTTCAGCTCTGGTTTGTTCTCCACAAACCCATGAGAAATATGTCTGGCTCTTTAGCTGTTAAATGTTATACGTGCTGAATTTGGTGGTAACTCCTTGTGGGTTCATCACATTACATCATTCGATCCATTGTTAATATAAAAATATTGACTAGTGCAACACCAATGAATAAATAAATTGATTGAATTGAAACCTTCACTGTCCTATATTTATTTGTAATTTCTAATTAGAGTTAATAAAATCAGGATATATATGAATATGTTATTGGCAGAAAATGGCAATATAAACTAGAATTACCTTTAATAAACACATTGTGATGCATGTTTGCCATACTGTATGGTATTTACAATTGGTTTTTGGCTAGCTATTTACAGAAATACACAACACATAAAACAATATTACATAACAACACAAATGAGCTATGACGTAGCTATGTGTTTCTATATTTACATACAACAGATATGCAGGTACTATACAGTTTGTGCCTGCCTGCCTGGTCTTTATGTGAATGATGAGGTAGATCCCAGAAATGATTTAGCACATGTGAAACTGAATCAGTAAATATGTTTTTTATGCATTGTATCATAATCATAAAAAAGCCTTTTTTAAATACAAAAATGGGATTTTATACATTTTGTATATATTTATGGAAAAATAAACTTTGTTTCTATCCTAACTCAAAATATACTTGTCTCAACACAAATTAGAGGCTAAAAGCTTCAAACTCCTCCCAAAGAGGCTCTGCAGTGCTCGTTTGAAGTCCTCTGTCGTTCAATTTTAGGAAGAAAAGAAATCTCCTCTCTTACCTATTTCACCTTTATGTCATAGGTTCTATATTTGTTGAATATTTCCAAGATATTTGGTTTGGAAGTTTCAAGCCCTGAGTTGTACACAAAAAGCATTTTGTTTTAAAAAGGGATGATTCGTACAGCAGAACACCCCTTTTTTTCAAACGCTCAGTTTTTGGCCTTCTTGTCTTTTTCTTTACTTTTCTCCCTTTTCTCTTTTTCTTTCTCAGCTTTCTTTTTCTCATCTTTGATCTCCTTGTACCTCCACTTGGGTGGTTCCAGGAAACCCTTTTCCTTCTTCTTCTTCTTCTTCTTCTTCTTTTCTTTCTTTGGCGTTGCATCTGAAGGCCTGCTGATGTCGATCTTGGGGATGCAGCCAGAGGGGAATATGCTGTTCCTTCTCGCCATACTGCGTGGAATGAATGTAGTAGTAACTTTAGTGGAAGCCAATGAGAGGATGCTGCTTCGCCGCCCAGTCTCCGCACAGCACGTTGTAGAGATTGACTCTGCAGAGTGAACTGTGAGATTGATGTTTGATACTGAGCCGTTGCTGTGACACACTGAGCTCTCTTCTAATTCCTTATCTGTGTGTTTCTTCATCAGCTCTGGCACAGCCATGCGCCTCTTCCCCACTTCAGGAGGGCTTGTAGGGCAGAGTGGACGGCATCCAGTTGAAATGAGGGGACTGTGGACACTGGTGGTCATGCGCACCATGTGGTCCAAGGCTCCGTTGTCCTCGGGGTCATGAGGAAATCTGAATCCGAATCCGTTTTTGATCCGCTGGGTGATTTTTTCTGTGGTACTTTTCCCAGCTGTGGCCTTGGCTACCCTCTCTTTGAGCTCAGGCCACTCAGGGATATAACTTTCACAGAACTGCACAGCTTTTGGCCGCTTATTAAGGCGGCGGAGATGACAAAGGGTCTCATAGCGACCTGTTTTCAGCGCCCAGTCCCGAGCACATTTTCCTTTTGTGGAGTCTACTGCATGTATGTCAGCCCCTGGAAATAAAGATGGTAGAGCAAAGAAATCATAAGAACATCTATGATGCAGATCATATCGTCCAGCGCTAGCTGCAATGCAGAGCTGTACGATTATTCTATCAATCAAAACAAGCAAATGGAGGACATCACTGTGGGCTCTGAGAAATTGTGAATGCAATTTTTTTCCTGTGCTTTTAAACATTTCACGGACTAAAGGATTAATCAACTAACAAAAAAATATAAAAATAAAAATATATACATTCAATCAAGAAAAAAATCATTATTTGCAATGTTAAACAAAGATTTATGACTAGCAGAGATTTTAGATTGGAAACGTGCAGTCTTCAAATAACTCTGCAAGTGGCTAATCTACAACCAGCCTGCACTACTACTAAGTCGAGGTTACTGGAGGGTGTGTTAAGATGCGATAATGTCCTCAGAATGATCCCTTAAACCGGTATGCCGTTACTGGCACGCTCACTCGCGAAAGGAGTTAGCTGACTTCAAATATGGACAGATAAACTGTGGGCTCAGCTATTCTAATCACCAGTGCTGTAACTGTTTATTTAGAGCTGTAAGAGTCCTGGTTAATGAGCTACTGTCAGGTGTGTTTAAAAAAAAATAATATATACTGTTACTGTTATATACTGATAATATCAGAGAACAGTAGCTCCTGTATGAGTGCAACATTGTCAAAAGTCAAAGTTTGTTTGGTGGATGAAGACAAAAAATTGTGTTTATAAAAGTTGGGCCTTTGAATGCCTGGAGTCCTGAGAGTTCAGTCAACTGAATATTATTGTATATGTATATGTAAATATGCAATAGGTTTGAGAGTGTTGTAACATAGAAATATATGAATATATAAACATTTAATATATAAACTAATATATAATACAATATAAAATTACCTCTTCAGGTCTCATTTTTGTGATATATTAGAATGATGCCAGCAAGGTCATAATATGTAATTTTCCAGAAAGTGCATACATTGTGCAATAATGACTAAGACTAAATGACAATAAATGGGAAATCAAGCAAACAAACATAAAAAAAAAAACCATACCAGCCATAACCAGGGCAGCCACGACGTCATTGCGGCCGGTCATAGCAGCTTTGATGAGGGCTGTGAAACCTCGACAATCCTTTATTTCAGTGTCTATACCAGGATAGTAGTTTAGGAGATACATGACTGTGTTGACATGACCTGCAGATAAAAACACAGAACTCAGAGATGAGCAGTGCGTCAGAAAATGTGTAACATTTGAAAGCCGGCTGTTTGGACTGTTTACATCAAGATCAAAGTTTTCAGTCTATATAAGTCACATAGTACTGTATATGATATTTGCTACTGTCTGTTTACACCGTAATTGTGTTGTACTTTACTGTTTTATCCTCTGAACTTGACCTTTGTTTTGTTTTGGTAATGTTTGTTGTGTAGGTACGACTTACCTGCTTGGGATGCAATCATCAGAGCAGTGTTGCCTTCATTGTCCTGATGATTTATGTCTATAAAGGGACAGGTGTGAAGCCCATATACAATGTCCACGAAACCGTTGCAGCAAGCCACCATCAAGCCATTCTGTTGGTAATAGTCAACGGTAAGGATCAATGACCGTGGGAGTGTTTTAGACATTATGAGCTAGGATTTACATGTGCTGAATTATCACCATTATGAATGAAACTCTCACCCAGCCATTGATGTCCAGCTCTGTGACCTCCTCTTTTGTAACCCCTCTCTCCAGAACTTTCCGCAGAGCGACGGATTCATTATGGGCACATGCTCGATACAGTGTTAATGCCGCTTGCCCGTCTGTTATCTCCGGCGTGTAGTCTGGAAGCACCGAGTCATCAGAGAGGATGCTGTCTGAATCGGACTCGTCCCCCGACAGAGACATGTCGTCCTCATCAGGGCCTGAGCCCAGGTGTGGGTCCTTCGCTGCAGTGGCCATCATTCAACGGTAGAACAGGTGAGACGGTGCTGTGTCCTTTGGCTACATCTACAAGAAAATCCAAAATAGAACCTAGTCGTCAGAAACTACTGGATGTTGTCTATAGCAACACAGGTGCAATCATGTGTGTTCTAGAGATGGAAACTCAGAAAGGATGAATTTGTTTCCTCCCTGGAAAGCTCTCTGTAATTAACGTAATGCCAAGTTAAAATCATCTCTTCAAGGCTGTTCACAACATCACAACATGCTGTATATAAAAGGCTTTAGATCTGCCACCCTGAAAGATCAAAAGTTTGCTTATTGCCAGATTGACAAAGTGAAAACATGAGTCTGTCAGTCAGGCATTATGAGTGTGTTATCTGTGAGTCATGGAGTGGGTGTGGTTGTATGAGCTCAGTGTGCCTTTACTGTTGAGTAACTGGATCAGCATCTGAAAGCCCTGCTAAACTAACAGGAGGGCTAAATGAGGAACAACCCACCTCAGAATAACCTCAGTCACACATGCTTTGGCTCTATTACTGCTTTATGAAGCCAACATGACTATTTCAACAAATGTATACTGAAATGTAGCATGTATTTAATCACATGCACATGTTTACACTTATACTCAAGTGTTCCTAAAACTGAAATCAAAGCAACAGAATTGCAATTTGGGAATATAAAAAATGTCTAAAGTGGATCACAAGCAGTGGTTTCCAGTTATTTTCATAGCACAAGAAAGCACTTCTGCTGCTAAATTTTTTATGTCACAGACCAATGTGCAACCACAGTTCATGAAACCAAAGTAAAGAAGGGAAAACTCAGAGGCAGATCTTTAGCATCCTTCATCAGTACAGAATGTAAGAACTATCTATTTGATCAAACTAACTGATGTATCAACATAAAGTATACACACTCACCATAAAGTGTAATCAATCAGCTGTAAATGTAAATGTATCCACATATGTCACAGCTCTGGACTTCTTGTTGGATGACTTCTGACTTCTTCCAACACTCCTACTGTATCTTCAGAGCAGCCGACAGATCACAGTTTCCTCCTGGGCCTGTAAATAGAGGGACTTTACCCATTTCCATCCCACATATTGTCGCAATGTTATAAAACTGAGAGGAGGAGTCTTTGCACAGTCTTCACAGCTTCTCAGCTCCTGTCCTTAGCTCATCCTACTTACACCAGCTTATGGAAAGGGTTACCAGCGTCGCCCCTACTACGTGCTTATACTTGTTTGTTTTTTATCTGGCTAGACTAAGGAGAGTTTCTTGAAGTTAGATGCCATTTTTCCTCTCTTTTTGTCTTAATTTTGATACCCTTTTTGGAAAATCACAGGTACATTTGATGAAAGGGAACAAATCAAGATGGGAAACTCAAAAAACAAATGAGAACATTAACAGAAGAACATGGATAGAAAACTTGAATAACAATCACACGTCATCTTCTATTAAATATGAATAAATATGCATTTATGCAAAAAATCCCTTATTAAAGCACAAAAAACACATACAGTGTTTTGTATTCCGTCCCTAAATAAGTAATTAATCCAATTGTAAATGTCTTAAATGTCGACTGTAAGATGCTTAAGCCAGAGGAATATAATGAATAGTTAAGACTGACTAACGGATGATCAAATCCCATCAGGGGTGACCGACCTGCTCTGAACAGATGGGACAGATTCCAGACTCAACAAAAGTCATTTCACAGAACAGCAGTGGCAGTCGACCCGAGGCTGAGTGATGTTTCTCAGATTTACCACAGGATGGGGATCTCTCACCCAGTTCACAGGCTCTAATCTCAGACTTTATAATTTGGTCATAACAGAGTGAAAACTGATGAGCCGTTATACATGTGTCCTAAATATTAGGAATGTTCAAACTGCATAAACTTAATTTAAATCTGAAATGCATCTGCGCTATATGAAGTGAATTCTCAGAGGATTTGAATATATGTTTGGTCTTACTGCAGGACTTGTAGTGCAGACATGGCTGAGTGTAGAAACTGGAATAACAGCTGTAAGTTAATGAAACAGGAATAATAAAAATAAAACAAGGGAATCATATAGGCAGTATGATCTACTCAATAACAATAATAAAGCACTTTAAGTTTTTCTGAAGATATTTGAGTTAGTTAACACTCCTGCTTTGGGAATGATCACAGGCTGAAATTGTGGGACCTGTGGGACGTGGCTGGACCTGCCTAGACAGATTGACCCCTCTCTTATCCCACTATAATTGAGCAGTTGTCCTCATCTGCCTGGAGGAGAAAAATACCTGAAGCAAAGCATAGTCGATTGTCTACTTTTATCCTTGTGTTGGACGTCAGGCAGAATGACTTCTTCTGAAGCTTTTCAACTTGTTTTCTGTCTTTTGATTAAATAAAAATCAAAGGAACGGGCAAGGATGCTTAAATGAGGGGAGAAGACTACATTTGAAAATATTTAGGTGAACAGAAAGGACGCCACATTCGGAAAAACGGAAGAGAAAGCGATGCAAAATGAAGACTGGCAAAGTGCATAGGAGGACTGAACAACTTCTAGGATACAGGGTTGATAAAGTGAGTGTCTTTGGTACAAGTGAAGTGATGGAAATAACAAATCTCAATGCTAAAAGCTAGCATATATCAACTTGGGCTCCTCTTTATTATTCACATACATGCTGTAATTGTGTGAAATGTAATGGTGTAAGACCCAGAACACAGAACAAGAAGAACACACCTGAAAGTAAGAAGATTCTGTATGCTTTTGTTTATGTCAGATCTTGCTTTAGTCAAATATTTCCCTCTATACAGTTTAATAAAGTGTAGTTTTTTTTTATTGACAATATTCTTTCATGTAAAACTGTAATAGTGCTCTTGTCATGTGCTGACACAATTTTGCTACTGTTTATGTGGCCAAAGTAAGTGGTGTGAATACATGAAATTTACTCGTACTTTCAAACTTAAGGATAAAAGCAAGTTTCTTAAAGCTAAGAATCACTCTTACTCTCCCAGTTATTTAAGACAGACAGCTCCAGAGGTCTCTCAAGTGGTTAGGAGTTGCCAGTTGGGGCTTGAGATAGCATTGAGGAGACAGAGACATACGCCAATCTTTCAGGAGAGGAAGAATGTTTTTGAAGTGTTTGATGACGAGCAGTTAATCAATCGGTATCATTTGGACAGAGCAGGCATACAATATCGTACAATCTAGGCTATAGGCAGGTCAGTAAACAGCACACCGGTTTAAAATTTGTAATTGAGACATGGTGGAAAACGGGTTTATCTTTCATTTCCAATGTGTATATCATAATGTATTCTTTTGAAAAATCGTTATTGTCAAATGTGTGTTGAATGTAAACTCCTCTTAGGAATTTCACCATTCAATGTGAATTTATTTGAGAATATTCTTAAATAAGGAAATCTATCTAGTGATTGATCCGTGCCTATGTTGTCATCCAAAATCCCATTTGTGGTACAGCAAAGTGTCCTGAATCATCGCTAAGACTGACACTTAAGATATAGTCCTACACTTCACTTAAATTACGACTGAGATGCTTGATAACTAACTTTAAAGCGCAGCTTTGAGCCAAGATTTTTTTTTTGTCTTAAGTCAATTCTTAGCAGTGTGGGCCCTGGTTTTTAAGTGTTTTATAGATTAGAAGTCACTTTTAAAATGTTGTTAGCCTTCAGACAGAATCAGACTTCTTTGGCTGTGGATTTCATGTTGTCCTGTACTCTCCCCATCAGTTTAGTCCTCTCAGGGAAATTCCTCAGATAAGATTAGAAACCACTTAAGCTGATGCAGAAATAGGAAAGAGAGAGGGGTGGAGAGAGAGGTGAAATAGAGTGGAAAAGTGGTATAATTAGCTCAATCACTCTTTCTGTTCTGTTACGCCTAGTCTTTTAACTAATACTTGACATAGGGTTGGCTAATCTATCGGTTACCTATAAAATGCAGAATTGATTTTTAAAATTCTTTGGATTACCTAAGAAGCACTACTGTACACGGACTGGCCCCACTTTATATTTCTGAATTATTGTGTCCCCTGGCCACGGCGAGATCACTGAGGTCTTCTGACCCAGGTCTTTTGGCTGTCCCGAAATCTAGGCTTAAATCAAAAGGTGACCGTGCCTTCACAGCGGTAGCTCCCACCCTCTGGAACCGTCTTCCCCAAGTTATAAAAAAATGCAGAGTCAGTGGATGGTGTTAAGAAGCTGTTAAAAACTCACCTGTTCCAAAAGCACTTCGTCCTGGAATGGGTTGACCCCCTGTGCAATTTCGATTGTTTGAGTGTTTAACTTTTATGTTTGCTTTTATTTTGTAGTTTTATTGTTATTTTGTTTTTGTTTCTTTTTATATTGTTATCTCACAATTTGAACTTTCTATTTGTATTCAATGTTGTACTGTAGAGCTCCTTGTAACCCTGGTTTTGAAAGTCGCTTAAAAAATAAAGTTTACTTACTTATTACCAACACTCCTAAATCTGTCACACAGTCAAATCAAATTAAATACAACAACAAATAAATGGCTTTGCTAAAGAGGACACTTTTTAAAAATTTAACTTTAACTTGTTTAATCTGTCTTTTGTGTAAGGTTTCAGACACCAGCCCGGAGAAACTGTTATTGGATGAAAACAATCAGGACATCCAGACGCAGTTCAAGTGTGCCAGGAAGTCCAGTGTGGCTGCAGGATGCAAAGGTAACCATGGCTCTATCTGCTGTACTCGTGTCTTCAGTGACTTTGAAGAAATATGGTTGTTTACTGTTGTGTGCACCTCTTATATCACCCATAGTGTGGAGCTATCTGATGAAAAGGAAGAGCAGCGTTACCATCAGACTTTGAAAATGTTTTACTTTGCACACAAAACATCATAGATACCATTTCTGATTTTAAATACTAAATGCAACAACAAACAAAAAACACACACTACTTTATCCTGATGATTAAATATTGGCTAATTAGTAGTGTGCATGCACATATACACAAGCATTCAGATAAAATAATCCTACATTGTGGAGAGATCAGTGCTTTACAGCTCACATGGATCATGTGTCAGCACAGTTTTTAAAGGCTTAACTCGACGGCCAAAAGAGCAAGAGCATTTTGATATTTTTATAGCTGTAATCTGTCCTCAGTGGATTGAGATTCCAGGGTTGTGTTGGTCTAGTGACGCGAATGTGTGCTTATCTGTGTGTGTGTGTGTGTGTGTGTGTGTGCGCGTGTGTGTGCGCGTGTGTGCGCGCGTGCGTGCGTGCGTGCATGCGTGCGTGCATGCGTGTGTCAAGTTGTCTAAAATATGTGTAAGACACAGCAGCTGTGTTAGAGACAGATTCTTCTCTTCCTGTCTTTTTTTCTTCTTCACTGACTTTGTCCATGTTTGGGTTCGTATGAGTTTATGCATAAATCTCCTTGAATCACACTGCCGGCTGCCACGAGCCTGGACAGCTGCGCTCAGAAGATCATCTAGTCGTGAATGCTTAATCTTGGCTTTGAGATTAAATCGGTCTGCCTCCATCCTGCCAGCTCAGTTTGCTGTGTGTGGGATATTTCCACATGTTGGTTTTTCCACAGCAGAGGAAATGCTTTGGTACCTGTGTTGACAAAAGAGACTACCTTATTGATTAGGAGGGGAGTTTTTTTTACCTCTTCTAAAATAACATATATGATTTTTGAATTTTATCTAAAACTACAGTATGTCTGGGTAACCCTTCAGTACAATTTGCATTTGTTAATTTGTTGTTGGTGGCTAGGTCAAATAAAAAGGGATTATCCAGTGTATCACAAGCAAAAAGGAAAGATTAAGAAGAAAAACTAACTGCCTACTGCAGATGTTTGCACATCTGCAGCAGGCATGTACAGTGTGTGATGGCTTGTGATGGCATGTACAGTGTGTAAATGCATGCAATAACATTTCATTTAAATTTGTTGTTGTCTTTGTTGTATGGGCGAAGAGAAAGTCAAACCGTTTGCTTATTTCATATGAAAAAGCCATGTTTGTCAGTGTACTAAAGGTCCCACAGCCACAGAGCAAACACTGAGAAGAGAAGCTGATGAGGGAGGTGTGAAGAGAGAGGGGAGAGGGAGCAGAAAGAGAGTGGAGAGGAATTAGAGGCGGTGGGACTGGGAAACAGATGATGGCATAGCAGTGCAGCATGTTAGCCACCACCCCCTCCCTCATCACAGCCCCTCCCATTCCCTGCCTCTCTATCGCTCCCTCACTTATTTTTGGTCCATCTCATAATCTTTGGCCACTATCTGACCACACAGAGAGGCTTGAGAGTGGAGGAGAGTGCTGTCTCTCTGGTGTTTTTTTTGCTGTTATTCTTCAAATCATGGGATGGAAACAGAATTTTTTCGTCTTGTCTCAGGGGTATCTATGCAGATTTGGACTATGACTGTGGAGCGCTCTCTACACTTTTTCTCCCATCTCCTCCTTGTATTACCGAAGGAATAGTGTGTGTGCGTTTGTGTGTTTGTGTGTGTGTGTGTGTGTGTGCGTTTGTGTGTTTGTGTGTGTGTGTGTGTGTGTGTGTGTGTATGTCCCTCCAGCATGATGTCTGCTTCTGATAGTCTTGAGACTAGCAGCAGGAGTGGATCATCATGAGAGGGGGTCACCACCAGCGAGGGTGTGGGTGTCAGCACCTGTTCAGAAAACTGCTCAGCAAATGTGGCTGCTGCTTTGTTCAAGTTAGAGGTACGTAGATGCTGTAGTTGACTGTGAAGTGACGTTTTTACTTATATGAAACAGCTATTTTTATTGCTTGTATAAAAAGTTTTGTCCTGTAGGAGATGCACTTGGATGTTACTTATATGTCATATACATCAATCTGCATGACTGGAAATAATTACTCCCCATTCCCTGAGACCACAATAGAAATAAGTCATACAGAGTAGGGCTTTATTGTGTTATCCTGACTTTTCCTTTTATGTAAGCACTCTGCCCTAATTGTGGTAAAGCAAGAGTTTCTTCTTTTATTATCAACATATTGGAGGTTGAAGGGAAATAAGAAAGCCTTATACTTCTTGTTACACTCTTTTTAAAATTATTTAATCAACAATATTGTTATATTTTTAAAAGTCTGTTGACTTTTTACTACATTTAGTAAATGTTAATTTTGGGGCTCCATATGTGACGGCGTAAAAAATGAAACATTAGCTTACATTAGTAAAGACCTTTCTCTTTTATGCCTTTGTTCCTGTGTAGCGTTAGTTTTCATATCAGATGGATTTTTGATGGCAGATAAAAACAGTGGGATTTTCTTAGGTTTTGTACCCCTACAATTACAGTGAATCTGCTTCAGAGCAAAGGCAGCTGGACGTACACAAACTTTTGGACATGCACATAGGTAGACCCACATAAACACGTCCCATTACTGCCCCGACCCTTAAATCCTCTGTTGTTCTAGTTGCTCCGGTGGTGATTACAGAACAGCTCTTAGCTGCACTTCTCTGACAGGCCCTGCAAATAGATGTGTTAAATATATAAAAAATAAAAACAGCCTTGAGATTTAGTTGCCTTGCTTTCTCACCTTTGATCGCAATGTTGAATAGAACATCTCGTGAATAGAACATCTCAGACACTTTTCTTTCTTTCAGTATTGCTGCTATACAAGGTGTTTTCTTTCCATCTGACTCTAAAAATACCCATTCTGTGTGTTTGTGAGTCTGTGGGTGAGTTTGCTTTGTGTTTATAGAAAGCCTAGTTACAGCCAAGTTCTTTTTTCATCTAATCAGTTTTTCTCTTCTTTCATACTTTTTCTGTTATTGTGGTTGCAGGAATAGTTTTGTTGCAGAGCCATTTTCTTACATTTTCAAGTGTTCTTGTTTGGTTTAGGGCTTTCTCCCCTGTTTTATTGGGGCTTTTTGGTCTCCCTCTACCTCCCCTGAAGACTTCCTTCTTATAACTCGTTCATTGTGCAATCTCTCTCATTGAGGGCCCTATTTTAACGATCTGAAACGCAAGTATGAAACGTTGCTATTATACCGGCGGGATAAATGACGCAAATCTAAAATGGGTTGGTCTGAAGTAGCTAGGTGTGGTTTGGGCGTAACGTGCAATAAACCAATCAGAGCGTCATCTCACATTCCCTTTAAGAGCAGGCGCGCTTGTTCCATGGCGGATTGCTATTATGACGGCGGATTTACCTGGCGCACGCCAGCGGGAGCTGCCGATGCGAGATGCGGCAAAGTAATAAATGCCCGTCTTGGCCGGGTGGCGATGTTGCTGCGGCCCCTCGGGCGCATCTCCTCAAGTCTGGAGAGGATTGCTACAGCCATGGAGCGTACCTCCAAACGCACCACCTGCACCTGTTGTGCCCCTTCCTCTTCCCCCCACTCCATCTCCGTCCACCCGCTCCACCAGGAGGACATCGCGCATTACTCCCGGACCAGATCCCGCCGTAGTTCAACATCACGTCTCCTTAAGTCCTCTAATATTTCCTCATTTATGTCATCAACACATCCATGATTCACAGAAATGTTGTGTAAATCACAACAAGCCACAAAGAATGCTGCGAATTTTTGAGGATTGTACTGTAAAGTGCCTCCTGATATATCCAAACACCTGAAGCGCATTTTCAGTAATATTTTCCTTTGTAATTATGTATGGTTTGCAAAAATGGGAACTGCTGCATCCATTTAGATGAGAGAAGTGTATGCGCGTTGTGCACACGCTACATTATGGCCGAGCATTCGCCCCTAAAATAGCATCTGAATAACGCGCTACTGACTTTAGACTAGCAGCACTGACTTTAGACCAGGTTTTTCCTGGTCAGTGGCGGAATTGTTTTCTGAAACTGCAGAATAGCACCAAGTAACGTTTGCGCCGGAACACGCCTCCTCTTTTCGCTGAACCGCCCCCAGGAGCGCAAATACATTCCCTAATTTACCGACGTGCGTCTGTGGAGGGAAAAGTCCGCTGTGCGTCGGGTGCAAAATAGGAATGATACATGCGTCGGTGTACAAAGGCAATTGCGCTGAGTGCAACATAGGGTCCTGAGTGTTTTATTTCGTTTAGCACAATGTCCAACAGTTATTTATAAAGGCAGGGAAACGCCTCCAGATAAAGTATGTTTGGTTGAACTTACTTATCTAATAAGATAGAATTGCTTACTTATTACTATGTACTTAAAAGTCCTGCCAACAGTCTCACTGTCTCATAACACATGCATCACTGTTCCTCAGAAACTGCCATGACTAACAGTCCATTAGTCCACCAGTGTGTGTGAAATCATCATTGCCAGTATGTGAAGAAGTAAATATGATGACTAACAAGGACAACAGTGTTTAGTACCACTGATCACCTACAAATACAGAAGTTTATCTGTAGGCTCAGCCATCTTGCACTTGTTGGTTGTGTGTTTTTCTGGATTACTGTCGCTGAACCACAGGACTGCCTGATCATTAAAGCACACAATTAGACAATAAGACATGAGTCTAATGTCTCTAAAGTGTCAGACACTGAGAACTCAGTCACCTCCTCCCCAAATTTATTTCTAGAGCAAAGGCAATTCGAAGTGCTTTACATAATGCATCAAACAGGGAGAGCAAAACATTAAAATGTAAACTAAAATAATAGAAACTGCTGCTATAATCAAATGTTTTTTTTATATCAACAATAGATCAAATGATCACTTATTTGAAAGTGTTTTTAGTGGAAATTAACTCACAGAGAATATAACCCAACTCTGCAGTTCCCCTCAGCTCTACAGAGATTTTAGCATCTTTCAGCTTATTGTTTTGGTGTGGAGATCGTTTCCAGCCACAGCAGGCAACTGTTTTCATAGGAGCCTGAGAGGTTTTTGATTAGCAGCAAACAAAAACTATGAGGGATGGCGACAATGTACAAATGAGAAGCCACATCAGCAGCCTGCAGCGCTGTGGGAAAAAGAATGTGGTGGCATGAGGAGTAGATGTCCTGCAACACTGTGAAAACTGTAACTGGGTCAGTTGTCAACACACAGGATGTGAAGGGACATTAATCAGAATTATTCCCGTTTACCAGCAAATACAATCACCGTTATAATGGCTCAGGTCACAGACGCTAAGAGCAAAGAACAAAAAGAGTGAACAAACACTTATACACTTATATTGGTACCTGTAGACATATGGCAACATAGATGATGAAATGTGTGTTCTAGTGCCTGGTGTATCTCAGTTTGATATTACTTACTGAACCATTTTATGATGCAGCTGTGGTAGCTGGCCAGTGGGTAGCAAGTAGCCTTAGCAGTTAGCGACAGCAAAACTGATCGAATGTTTTAAAGTTAATTAAGGTACAGTCCAATGACTGATAAGTAGAAGCTGTTAGCAGGAGCATTTGAATGTATGGAGTGGGAGTTGGATAGATACTCTGTGTAAAGGTGAGTAGTTGATGCACAGGGAGATCAGCTGATCATATTCTGCTTTAACCCTGAGCTCCATTCTGCATTTGTATGTGACCAACCCGTTTCCCGAGGCTTTTAAAAGGGTGACAGCAACTGTAATGTAGCATTTTCCTACATGTTAAAAGTCCATCCTCATGTTTAGGAATGAAACCACTCATTAGTTTAATGTGGAGCAAAGAAGATGACACATTGATGTTCGTGTGCATTTTAAATTCTATTAATCTATCACTTTCCTGGATTGATAAACTGTGAATCAACTCTGTTTAGGAGTGAGTGGATGCAGACGACATGAAAGTGACTGATTTGTAGTTTTAGTGACAGCGGTTTGGACTGAAAAGTATTTTTCTTGGCAGTATTCCAACAGGAAGTGAAGCAGGCCTTTTAACCCCAAAATGACTATTTGATTCCAATAAAGACAATTTCATACATCAGCACTGATAAGCACGCACAGAATATGAAGCACAAACATATTCAGCTGCCATACACACACAAATGAAGGCCTGGCACGTAACATGTGTAAAGCTTTAGTCATGCTTAGACTTGGTGAAGTGTCGTTATTATGTTTGAAGCTTGAGAAGCATCTCAATAATTCCTGCTGTTGCTGACCATGACCATTTATGGGGTTTAGTGGGGGAAGATGTAGTTAACTGTCTCCTAGCCATCTGCTTTAATAGAGAGAGGGAGAGAGACTTCCATGATGTAAAATCGCTTCTCTAATGTTTCTTCTCTTTATACACCTAACATTATAAAATATTGTAGGTTTATTTTTGTGGAAGGATTTTGTATTGTAGCTGTAACAGTAAATATACCACCTTGCCTTTAACAATACTGTGAAAACCAAAGTCAAACTTTTTGGTTGTCATTCAAAAGTATCATTTAAGTGGTTACTAATTACCCATCAATTCAGAGATTGTACAAATTACAGATTATATTACATCTCACATCGTATTGATGATGGACTACTACAACGTTTTACTCAAACAGACAAACTGCCACTTTACTATTAAAGAACCTAACATTTTAAATCATACTACTTAAAAATTAGCATACTCAGAGAGAGCAGGTCATACTAAGTCACTTTTTAGTAAGAAAGACTGTGGTTTTGACGACTACAACAAGCTTAAACGGGATTGTTTTAAAGGTAACAGTTAAGAAACGTATATCTCTCCTCACCTGCATGTCTAGAATAGGTGTGTCATCACAGCTTTATTATTGGTCTGTTAATTCCACTCTCACATGTGAAACTGTTGTGAGCCACAGTGTAGTGCAATTTGCTGACACCGAGCTGCCAGGCAGGTAATAATCCAACAGACAGGATTACTGTTGGAGAGACTGACCCTTCACTAATATTTTGGTCCCATTTACTGCCATCTCTTTCCATCTGGGTAGATGTGTTGTCCGAGCCACTGGGGTAGCCAAGAGAATCAAACCCCACCCAACCTTAATCCAGCCATTAATTAATTAATCAATTAATTTGTGTGGCACATGAAACCACCTCCATGACAAATTACACAAATCTGCCCCAGTGATAAATGTGAATGGTCATAGAAAATGTTTTTCTTAAAATTTAACATCCAGTATTTACTATTTTCATAGACAGAACGTTTATACAAGAGGACAATGTTTAATATAATTTGGATGTCCATAAAGCCTGCATGCGAGGATGCATTCACAGCATGCATGCTTGCAGGCTGACTGCTGACACTCCCTGCGGACCGGATAGTGGGCCAGCTGTTGCTCTGTGGGAAAATGACACATAACAAGCGCCTCAAACAAACATGACAAGCTGAGTCGCTAAGCTCTGCAGTGGTTTGGATGTCACAATGACCATTACGGACCATTAAGGGTCAGTTCATAGGAAAGGCTGATGTGTTTGTCGAAAACCCTGCAGTAGGGTGCACTTTTTGCATCATTTCAACAGATGGTAAGGTGGTTGTTAATGGTCTGATCTTGATAGATGAAAAACAAAGAGACCAGATGCCTGCCTCTGCTCAACGTGACATACAGTATGTGTGTGTGTATGTATGTGGGCATGTGGATGTTTGCACCAACCTGATTCTTAAGAATTTGTTCTGGTATGGTCTTATTTGAGTCACATAGTTGAGGCTATGGTGTCAGAAATAAATTTTATAGTTAAATTACAGACTTTCTGACAGTTTATGGTTAATTGCAGGGATGTTGTTGGTCTGTCTTGGCTGACACGCATCTTCTATGTTGCGCAGAGATCAGGGACAGTGCCCGGCAGACTGGGGTGGTGGTTCCCATTTCTAAAAAGGGGGACCTGAGGGTGTGCTCCAATTATCGGAGTATCACACTGCTCAGCTTCCCTGGGAAAGCTTATGCCAGGGTGCTAGAAAGGAAGGACCGGGGCCGTTGCTATGAGTCATTTGGTCGTTATATAACTTGAGTTTGTCCAGTACTTTAGTTTATAACTTAACATCTGCAAAACTAATGCTGTACTTTGTGTTTAATGCTAAGTACCAAATGTTAGCCACGCTCGACTAAAATGGTGAACATGCTAAACCTCACACCTGCTTAACATTCAGCATTGCCATTTTGATATGCACTGGTAATGGAGCTTCACATAGCCGCTAACATGGCTGTAGACTCTTTTATTTTTATATTAACATTATAACTATACAGTACGTATTTGAAAAAAAAATCATCACACATGATCATCACCAATGTTGTGAACAGTAAACGTAATATTTGTGTATTTTATTGCAATTATTGAAGATTTGCTGGTCCCCGTGAAATAAAAGGAGAACTGAAATGAAGCATGAAGAAAAACCCATTATTTAGTATTTCACTGTCAATATGGCATCTTGTTTAATTGCAGTATCAGGCAGTTTTGGCAAATGGCTGACCCAGATTTCCACTGCCTTCTTGAAAGCTTGTTATTATGATTACAGCTTACATAAATGTGCTGACAGGGAATAGTGGCTTCTGGAAGGAGTCCAAAACGACAAAATGAGGCTCCTGAAAGATTCCACTTTGCTACGATCAGCAGAACAGAGTGAAATGTTAATGTTAGGGTGCTTGATTAAACAGTGTGGTAGAGGATTATGTACCAGTTTCCATAGTCAAGAGACTTAAAGCTGTAAAAAAAAATCCAGCTGTGGCGTAAAAGGGTGTCAGTGCCAGTGTTGTAGAATGAGGGCAGTTCATTGCATATGTGACGTGTTTAGTTGTGACTAAGGACAGGATAAAATCATTCCAGTTTGCATTCTTTAAATCTTATTGTTGAGAGGTTGGTGGTTCAATATCCACCCCTATATAGGTTCAGGCAGCATTGCGTTCTTTTTAAATAAATAAAAAATGCCGAACGACTCATGTCATGTTGTCTGCATGTCACAACATGAGGTGCACCTCTGCAAATGCAAATTATGTTTGTGTCAATGCATTAAAAAGAAGACTTTCCATGTTCAGTTTAGATTTAATTTATTATTATCTATTGTCCAGTACTGCCTATTGTCCAGTATTGCTTCTACACAGCTTAGTAAAAGCCATAGAATGTATAAAGCGCAGTGATGGACCTTTGGTTGGTGTCATCACATTTTTGGTTTAAATGCACTTTCTTTTTTAGACAGTGTCTAACAAATGCATTATATAAATTCTGCTTAAACTTATGAGTCCTTCCTCGTGAGAACAGATGTGTTTATAATGATTTAGGACCGGTTGGTACAGTAGCTGCAGCTACTAAAGTTACAGTTAGGGCTTAACACAGGAAATTGACCAACATTTTTGTGCAGAAATCTGTCTGCAGCGTCTGACCTGAGAGGATGTACCCCACAATTAGTTGCTGTATGTTAACCCAATCCTTTTCTGTCTTTCTTTCTTTTTTTCTCTCTACAGCAGAGTCTTACTCTGTGGCAGGCAGTACCGTCAGTATCACCCCATCAGTGGGCCCTGTGCCCCACCAGGCCCCAGGCAGTTCCAGCCCCTGCTCACACTCCTCGTCTGGAGGATCACGGCACCCTGTCAGTGCCCTCAAGAAATGGCTCACCAATCCCGTCCGCAAGCTGAGCTCTGATGCCAGAGGAGGAGCGGGAAAAGTCGAGAAGCAGATGTGGAAGTCAGACAGGAGGCAACCGCCATTGCTCTTTTCCCACAATGAAACTCAGCCTAGGCCTCTGGAACCGCACAACAACTACGCCATCCTCTCGTCAGGAGACACGGTGAGACCTAAAGACAGACGGCTACATTTATACCTCCTGAGGAAACATTTTATGTTCTTGTTTGTAACGGTTGTTGTGTTTGTGTTCTACAGGTGTTGAAAGACAGTCTGTTGAGTCCAGCAACTCCTTCTCCTACACAGCCGCCCTGTCACAGCTACTTATCTGACCTCCTGCAAGGCACAGACAAACAGGTCTGTCTCAGTAGATAAAGTACAGTTGTCAGTGAATCTGATTGATTGATTGATTGATTGATTGATTGATTGATTAATTGATTGAAGATTGATGAATCCTGAAATGAAGATGTATTAGAATATAAGAACTAAAGAACTAGAAAACTGAATCATATGAACAAAGAAAGTAGAAAAAGTTAGTTTTTTTACCTTGGTCATCCGGTCTACAAGAACATAAAAAAATTTTTTTTTGCGGTGCAAAGAAAGTTGGGGAACATATAGTACAGGTTATTACTGCAATGGTATGAAATGACACAGTGTATAAAATTTATATTTTTTTCTGATGGGACAATAAAAATACAAAGTAGTTGAGAGAAACAAATGAACAATAAATAATGCAAACTAAAAGTCGAAAGTGCTCCCACCACTGGATTCTTCACTCCCCTTACAGTTATTGTAATACTTTCAGTAGAACCTCTCTCATCATCAACCCCTTTAGTAATGCAGGTCTCATGAGTTAATAATGTATAAATGACAGAAACACATACACCTAAATGTCGATACAACTCTCACTGCATCTATGAATTATAAACGTGCACATCTCTCTACATCCTGTACAGTTGTATTAGCATGTGAAAGGCTTTTTATTTGCACACATCATTCGACTAAGTGAATAGCATATACTTTTACTGCATATTTTGTGTTTATGCACACACACAAACACACAAGCACTTACGACTTCTGATAACCCTACAATGTAGTGAATACTATTTGAAAGGCCCTGTGTAGTGGAATCAATTCTGTGGGCTTTTCTAGACGACATCTGGAAGTAATTAACTAGCAAAGCAGTCTGTAAAAGGCTAAAACAGGGTCAGGGTTGGGGGTGAGGAGGGTACTGTCATGACACCCAAGAAGCCTGAGCAATAGAGAGCTAATTAGCCTAGGGGAGCTCCAGGGTCACCGGCCGTATGTGAACATAAATACTGCCGTTGGCTGTAGGATTGGAATGGGTTTACCTACACCTACAGCTCGACATGAACTTGTAGTTCTTGGTCTCCTTCCTTCCTTGGCTGTCAACTGGTCCAGTTCCTGTAGGTATTGTTTCACATTGTTCTGCTTGATAAATGACTGACCTCACTTTTAGCCTTTCTCAGTCCAATGGCCCTTTGAGACATATAGAGCCCTGCATCTTTATGTTTACTTCAGCTTCTCAACCCTTCAATGTTGTCCTGCCCAGGTCAGGGTAAATAGAAGCCTAATCATCTCTATAAATGAATAAATTGACATTCTGGGAAATATGCTTATTTGCTTTGGAGTCAGGTGAGAAGATTGACACCAATCTCACGTTTGTATGGTAAATATAAAGCTACACCAAGTGGCCAGTCAGTTTAGCTTAGAAAAGGAAACAGCTAGCCTGGCTCTGTCTAATCTCTACAAAAACCGAAGTGTAAAAATGACAAGTCACTCTTTAACAAGGAGTTATATGACTGACTATTTATTGCCTGGGAGTAGTAACTTCCTGGAGTCTCTGGCACATAGCTCAACACATAACCCATTGTAAAGTGTAAATTGTCATTTAACGGATTAAACAAAGAGATATAACATGTTAATTAGTGAGCTTCAGAGATGCTGGTAGGCAGATTTTGTTGACAGAGCCAGGCTAGCCGTTTCCCTCTGTTTCCAGTCGTTAAGCTAAGCTAAGCTAACCGGATGCTGGCTCCAGCTACAACCCCAGAGACATGAGAGTGGTATCAATCTTCTAATCTAACTCTCGGCATAAAAGCAGATAAGCATATTTCCCAAAATGCCGAATTATTCCTTTAACCTCCTCGCCGTTTTCAGAGAAGCTAATGGAGTTCAAGCTGATGAGAAATTACTGTAAGAGGCAATGAAACATTTAGAGCAACAAGCAAGCTAAGCTTATTTTTAATGGCTTCTGACTAGTTGATCAGAACCAGAGTGGACATGGAGTTTGAATAAGCCTGAGATGTTTCTCATAGGCAGGATGTGTGCTGGGTAAAGACAAGGAACAGTCGACTCAGACAGAGTGAGAGAGCAAAAAAGAATGAGGAAAATAAACAGCAGAAGGATTATCATCTAGTGCGCCGAGGCAGAGCACAACATGTGGTGAGACTACAGTTTGTCAAGAGGATTGCAGTCAGATTCACATTAGATTATACTGCTTTTAAGTGTGGAGTGATAGTTGTTATATAACAACTTTCCATACTGTGGTCAATTACCCCAACCTTTATAAGCTGACTGGACAAATTGTACAAAATGTTGCTCATTATTCACATCATCTGTCAGGCCACATTCTACTTTTCCAAATGTATCTGCCCAACAGTCTCCTGAGCAGCAAGAAGAGACATTAAAAAGTTATTATTACTCTCAGGTTACTTGGGATTTGGGGAGAGCAGAGTGGAGCATACAATTGTTCTACTGATGTGTTCCCCAGAATCAGGACCCTCTCATCTTTACAGTATATATTTCTACAGATGTGTGCTGGCTGGGTCAGGGGCTGCTGTAGATGGAGCTTTATGATTTAAGTTTGTTGCTTTACTTGTTAAATAATGGGTGACTTTACTTCTTAACCTCAAAATAAAAACCATCTAAGAGGTTTACAGGGCAAATCTTTCAATAGTAAAACTGATAACAACTCTAATAAAAATGTTAATCTGAGGAGTACCTAGTAATTATAGCTATCAAATAAATGTAGTGGAGTAAATGGAAATACTAAGTAAAGTACCTCAAAATTATACTTCAGAACTGTACTAGAGAAAATTTACTTTTCACTGGCTCACTGCCCTACAGAACAGGATCTGTCTGTCTCCTCTCACATAATATGTTACAGTGATGCTTACCAAAAGCTGTACTGTCTTGTTTGTGTGTTTTAGAGTCAAAAGTCCAGCATCCACACTCTCCAAGGGGAAGATGGCTGCACTGTGACTGATGACTCAGCCAGCCAGTGGTCTGCTACAGTGGACAGCGAAGAGGAGAGAAACATTGCCTTAGAAAAGAGCATGTAGGTGTTGACCTCTACATTAACGGAGTAGTTTGACATTTTGGGGAAACATTCTTATTCACTTTTTTTCATAAAGTTAGATAAGAAGATTGATACCCCTTTCGTTTTGGACAGAGATATTTTCAAAACAGTGCTTGTGTGGATGGGATTTTCTTTGAGAACGAAGACAGGAAAACACTGTTTACAAAAATACCCATGTACATGTGGACTATAGGCATAACTATCAGCAAGAACGCGAATAAGCATATTTCCAAAATTTGGCTATTTTGTCAAAATGTACATTTCTATTTCTTAATGTCCTTTGTTTGCCGTTTTCAAAATCTCTATCTCAGATATGTGCTGACAGAGCTGATAGAGACAGAAAGGTTGTATGTGGAAGATCTTGGACTCATAGTGCAGGTATGTCTCTTTTCCAGTCTTTAGTAAATAATCTGCTTATGACATTTAGACATTACCGAGCTCCCTTTATCAATAACACTCTGCAACATTCACGTCTTAAACTGACTATCCAAAACTCTGATTTGATTAGTGACACGTGTGTGTGTGTGTGTGTGTGTGTGTGTATAGGGCTACATGGGCACCATGGCCAATCAGGTAGTTCCAGAGGACCTAAAAGGGAAGGATAGGATTGTGTTTGGAAACATCCACCAGATCTACGACTGGCATAAGAAGTGAGTCAGAGTGCGCGTCTATTGTTGTCATACGGTAACGTTGATGCAGGCGACGGAGCCGTACCGTAGCAACGGTAATACAGGCTCACTAAATTCATTACGCAGCAGTAGGCTACATCCGTGGAGGCAGAGAGAGCGTTTTTCTATCTGCGGCCAATTTGTCACGAAAATCCGAAACCGCCTGAGCGCAGAGTCTATCGACGCTCTCTGCTTCTTGAAAGCACACTTCCAGAAGAAAAAGAAAGAAGGGCAGTGTGAGAATGCATTGTAAACTAAAAGAAATATGTAGCCTAAGTTGTCACGAGTTCAATGCAATGCTGATATTGTGTTTAGGCATTTTTTCCCCCCAATTCAGTTTTACATAGGATATGGCCCTGTCTTTTTGCAGTGCACAGTTGTACATTTCTGTGGGTCGTTTTCTTTAATTTAGTTGAACTTGTGTTTAAAAGAGAAATGCCTGCCCTGCCCTAATAAAGAAATATTTGGTTAACTTCGAGTGATTATTCCCATTTGCAGCCGTTTACAAATCTCAACAGTCACAGAATGGATTTCGTTTAACAGAATGGTTTAGGAATCATTCAATGGTTTACTTTAGCAGATTTTGTTAGTTTTTATAATGAAGTTCTGTAAAATATTGGTTTTATAAGAGTTGCCTAGATTTTATGAAGACAATTGATGATGGACATAAACTGTGTTCTTTTGCCCTAATAATGATATAAATAATATATAAAAATGTCAGTTTGGGATTTGGGAACGCATATTTGAATGATATCGATACATTACTTGGGTTTAAAAAAAAAAAAAAAAAAAAAGCTATTCCCGGGATCTGATTCATCTAATTTTCGGAAAAATACCCTGTGTGTGTGTGTGTGTGTGTGTGTGTGTGTGTGTGTGTGTGTGTGTGTGTGTGTGTGTGTGTGTGTGTGTGTGTGTGTGTGTGTGTGTGTGTGTGTGTATGTGGATGGATGACTGTTTCTGCCTGACTTTCTCTGCTTTGTTTCACACAGTTATTTGCTGGGAGAGCTGGAGAAATGTGTGGGTGATCCTGACCGCCTGGCCCAGCTCTTCATCAAACATGTGAGTCTACATCAGTGAGTTACCACCATCCATATGTGTCTTGATCTTGCATCTGCAGGTGCAGCTGCAGAATAAACAGTTTTCCAATCATCAGCTCTCAAAGCTGACAATCAGCGTTAAAGATGCTCTGCAGAAACCGCGCAATGTGTGAAAATGAGCTGGAATTACAGATCTCAGAGATCTATAAAAAGTATTCACACCCTCCTTGTTTTTTATATGTGGTTGTTTAAAACCAGACTGATCTCCTGAAGTGGCGTATGTATGACACGCCAATTTGTATTCCATTTTTAGCGTGTTTATCAATGCCGTTTGGCCTCCATTGACTTACATTACCTTGAGATTGCGTGTTAATTTACGGCGTAGCGAGTAGTATGAAAAGGTGAAAATCCGCGTAGGGTGGTTGGTTGGGTGGTGGATGGGTCAAACAAAGGACTTTCACCCAGGAGACCGGGGATCGTGTCCCGCGTGTCACATTTCGTAAACTCAACCGTCGCTTTCTTCTTTTACTAAACCCAACCCGTCTGCTGTATATGGCGCTCAAAATGCGTACAGATAACACGCCACTTGGCTTTAGAAAGTGGCGTGTATGTTTACGCGATAACACGCCACTTGGCGTCCGCTGTATACGGTGTAGACATAAACGCGGATAGTTCAAAATGCGTACAGATAACACGCCACTTGGCTGAAGAAAGTGGGCATGTATGTTTACGCGAAGTCATGATGTTATGTTGTTAAAACTGAACTTTGAGAAAACTATTTAATATCAAAGTGAAAACAGATCTCTACAAATTGAGAATGGAAGGAATTACAAACATATACAAGAGAATAAATTGAAACATACTGATCACGTGGATTCAATGTTGTAAAACATAAAAAGGGTAGTATATACATTTTATTGGCATTTTACATATCGGTATCAGTATATAGTGTCGTTACAGCAGAAAAATAAACTACTGGAGAAAATCTGAAAAATATTTTGATTTGGTGCAGCTTTTCCAGCTCAGCTCCTCTATCCACTTCACTCAGTGTAGTGTAGCACGGCAATTAATCCACGGCAAATTAAACTATTCTTTGTCAGCCACTGGAACTATTTAATGAGGCAAAGGTCCTGCACTGGTTTAACAAAACCCCCCCCAAAAAAACTCATGAAGGAAATGGGAACACAAGAAAACCGAGAGGAAACTAAGAGTCAGAGTAGCTCAGAGGCTTAATTCTTCCTCTGTCCGTTCGTCACTGTCCCTCACACACAAATTATTTGGAATAATTGTCACGTGAGCTCTCTCTCTCTCTCTCTCTCTTTAATTCTTTTTTTTCCAGGAACGACGTCTTCACATGTATGTGGTTTACTGTCAGAACAAACCAAAATCAGAACACATTGTCTCTGAGTACATCGAGACCTACTTTGAGGTGAGTAAACTGTTGTACTAGTGTCAATTTTATTGGAGCTATTTAATGATTTTTATTTTTTACTGAGGACACGTTCTCTCTTTTTCTGTGACCTGACAGGATCTCAGGCAGCAGTTGGGTCACAGGCTGCAGCTCAATGATCTGCTTATCAAACCTGTTCAGAGGATCATGAAGTATCAGCTACTGCTGAAGGTTTGCAGTTTAACATGATTGTGTATCTGCATGCATGGCACTGTTACACAACATTAAAGATATAATCAATGTCCGCGAGAGAGGAATTGAAAAGGCAAACTGCTTCGGTCTTCCCACGAATTCTGAGGAAGACCTGTGTGCAGTCAATAGCCTTTGTCTTATTTATAATCATGTAGACACTATAATAAAAGGCTCTTCACATCAAGGTCGCATCCAAGTAGCGTTTCCTCCTTTGTTTTTTATTACGAGGGTATTGTTTCCTTTTTATTGAAAATTATTAAAACTCTAAATGAACCTCTCTTTGACTGTTAAACCCCAGGACTTCCTGAAGTACTACAGCAAAGCTGGAAGGGATGTTGAGGAGCTGCAGGTATGAGCTTATTACTTAATGTGAATACATATACAGTGAGCTGCCAGTTCATTAGGTACACCTACAGTAGCTAAAACTAATGCAGTCTAATACAACAGTCCTGCAATTAATCCTACCTTCATGAAGGTTATAAGGTTCAGTTTTTATTGAACTGTTGAACTGTTCTTTCAAACGTCTTGAAATTAGGATTTATTGCGGGGGGTTTGTATTAGACTGCAGTAGTTTCAGCTAGGTGTATCTAATGAACTGGCAATTGAATGTGTAAAGTGCTATTGTGAGTCTGTATAACACAAAATTGTGTTTTGACTTCAACTGATTCTCCTCCATCCAATTTCTCTCATCAGGGGGCGGTGGAGGTGATGTGTTTTGTGCCAAAACGCTGTAATGATATGATGAATGTGGGCAGGCTCCAAGGTTTTGAGGTGAGATACTGATTATTTCCTTTCCATCATCACAGATGAAATGCATATCCAGGGTGACTTACAGTCTATGGCAATGTTTGTGACGAACACACTGTTTCAGGGGAAAATAACGGCTCAGGGGAAGTTGCTCCAGCAGGATACCTTCTCTGTCAGCGAGCAGGAAAGCGGCTTACCGTCCAAAGCGAAGGAGAGGAGGGTCTTTCTGTTTGAGCAGCTGGTCATCTTCAGTGAGCCAATTGATAAGAAAAAGGGCTTCTCTTTGCCAGGGTACACTTTTAAGAACAGCATCAAGGTGCGAATGACACTGCGTTTTAAAACATCTTTGGTTTAGTGTTTTTTTCTTAATGTTTAACAAGTCTCCTGTGTGCTTCAGGTCAGCTGTTTGGGCGTGGAGGAGCACTCTGAGAATGATCTATGCTCTCTGGTTCTGACCTCCCGCGGGACTAATGGCAGTGTGACGCGCTTCATCATGCAGGCATCATCTCTGGAAATACAGCAAGCTTGGTTTGATGACGTGGTCCAGATTTTGGAGAGTCAGAGGAACTTCCTTAATGGTACCAGAGCTTAGTGTTTCTTCAATAAAACCACAGTTTTAAGAGTTTGGTGCGTTTGAGTAATGTGACATCTCTTCCTGTCCACTGGAGCCCTTCAGTCTCCAATAGAGTACCAACGCAGGGAAAGCAAATCAAACAGCCTGGGCAGGAACGTGAAGTCTCCAACTGCGTCAGCATCTGGCCTGCGACCTCACTCCTCTGCATCCATGGACCGACGCCAGAAGCCCTGCCTGCTCTCTTGCAACACCTCCCTGCCCTCTCTGCATCCACCACACCACAGCCCGGTCTTGAAAGTGGTGAGTGTGCAGCAACGCTCCCTTGCACATTTATGTACATTAATACATTTCTCCTTCTCTGACATTCTCTTTCTTTGATTTATCTTCTATCTCTCTCTAGCTTTCTAATCCCTGTGCTGCGACACCTCGAACAGCTCTCCCTCCACTTTCTCCCCCCCACCAGCTCAGTTTGTGCACAGAGGTGAGACACGCCCGCCGGACAGCCAATGGCCTGCAGCCAGCACAGCATGCAGGTACATCAGTCTTACTTCACACAGCGGTGAAAGGTGTATCCCAATTTGTATGTAGAAGTAGTAACATCACAATTTAAAAGGTTAGTTCACCCAAATTACAAAAAACACTTTTCCCTTACTGGCTGGTAAGTAATGAGGATAGTTTTTGGTTTTATTTACCCATGTTTAAAGATATCCATGTCCAAGATTTCTTTTGCTACCCAAATACAGTGAAGGTTAAATGTATAAAATGTAGAGTTTTCCTAATGAAACAATGTTAGACTAATACAAAAATGACTCTCATTGCCAACGGTTCTGCCCCAATCACATCCGAGAACTCACCGATCTGTCCTTGTGCAAATCACAAGTCAAAACTCACCTTTTAGAGATGCTTTTAATGTTTATGTTTTATATTTTTTGTGTTTTTTCTTTTTTAACTCTGTAAAGTGTCTTTAAATATTATGAAAAGCACTATATAAATAAAATGTATTATTATTATTATGAACATTGGTTTTTACATTGGGTGGATCAGATAGAGATGTTATCTCTATGTCAGCAGCCTGAGGCAGTTTGTTGTCGTGATCACTGACGATGAGGGGAAATTACTCTCTGGTTGCCTTTGTCAAATATCCTGTTGTTGTTTCTGCGTGGATTTACAAACCAGGTCGACCTAATCTGTAGCCAGCGTTATTCAGTCATCCAGTTTATGGAAAAACTCACTGACCTGCTGTTTTATCTCATTCTCTCAGACTTCCACCAGGAGAAGGAAATGGTTTGATCACATATTAGATGTGCTTATCTGGCCTGATTCTACAAAGTCGCTCTCGTCCTATTGTTGTCCGTCTTGGTGTTTTTGGATCAGCAGTGTTTACATCCTGCTCTAGGTGCAGGAGTACAGACAGGTTTCCTATGGTGCTAATCCCTCTGGCTTTTCTTAGTTAACATCTGTTTCTGCACATGACATTTTATGTAACAGCTCCATAATGTTATTTCTGTAAAATCCAATACCAATTATGAGGTTTTTCGTGTGGTTCATGTCAGAATTAGAGAAGCACAACATTTCTGTAACTTATACATACTTTTTAAAGCTGCACTAATCAGTATTTTAACACTTGATCAATTGGCCCAAATCATTTCCATCTCACAGTTTTCCTCAGCTCTATGGAGCTTTTTGGTGTCCTTCAGTTCATTGTTTTGGTTTTACACCCCACAACTTTACTGTTTTTGGTTCCCTCTCACTGCTCTCATCAGCCTAGTTTCAAGCAACGACAGGCGGCTGTTTTCAGGGAACAAATCTCTAAAAACCTCACTGTACCTGCTCAGCACCAAACAGAAGACACAGTTAGCGACTAGCTGGTGAACATGTGGGGGCATTTAGTAGCTAAGAGCTAAGACTAAGACTAAAGAGTCAGATATTTCCCTCAGGAGTTGTTAGAGACAAAAACAGAGCTAAAGGAAAGTTAAAATGGATTCACAATTGTCAGGTGGACAGAAACTCAACTCCAAATGAATGATTATGTTGCTTCGTAGCTGCTCAATGTATAAATGAGCAAATGTTTGCTAACATGTTAGCTGTAATAACTTTGTTAAAAATATGTCAATGTGTTAACAGTGAGTTCTGCTTCCCTTAAGTGGCTTCCCCAAACAAAAATTATTTAAAGAGGACATATCATGAAAACCCCATATTTTCAGTGCTTATATATTTGGGTATCTGGATTGTCAAAACCTGTGAAATAAGGAAACCCAGTCAGTTTTTTGTGGGATGGGATTTTACCGTAGACTGTAAAAAACAATACCGGACATAGCAGCAGTGACGTCACCCATTCAATTGTGGACTGCCGTTTCTTTCTTTTTTTTAAGATTATTTTTGGGGTTTTTCCGCCTTTATTTGATAGGACAGGGAGGTGAGAAAGGGTGAACACATGCAGGAAATCGTCACAGGTGGGACTCGAACCCTGGACCTCTGCGTCATGGCATAAGCCTCTCAGTGTATGTGTCCGCCCGCTCTACCCACTGACCCAACCCAGCCAAGTGGACTGCTGTTCTTGTAAACCACGAGTTTGCCATTTGGCCTTCGCCATCTTTTTTTTTTTTTTTTACCGGACGTGACCATATTTGGACAAGAGGGTGGAGCTGGGGAGGATGACGCAGCTAAACCAGTGTTGATTTTCAACTCCGGGCACTGGCGCAGCGTATAGTCAAGATTGTTAATGTTAATATTGGGTGATGTGATTACCCAATGAATCACATCATGATTTTATCTGAAAGCTTAGCTAATGTACAGTACAGGCCAAAAGGCATCAAAACTATGAATGAACACATATGGAATTATGTACTTAACAAAAAAGTGTAAAATAACTGAAAACATGTCTTATATTTTAGATTCCTCAAAGTAGCCACCCTTTGCTTTTTTTGATAACTCTGCAAACCCTTGGTGTTCTCTCAATGAGCTTCATGAGGTAGTCACCTGAAATGGTTTTACCTTCACAGGTGTGCTTTGTCAGGGTTAATTAGTGGAATTTTTTCCCTTATTAATAAAAAAGCAAAGGGTGGCTACTTTAAAGAATCTAAAATATAAGACATGTTTTCAGTTATTTCACACTTTTTTGTTAAGTACATAATTCCATATGTGTTCATTCATAGTTTTGATGCCTTCAGTGAGAATCTACAATGTGAATAGTCATGAAAATAAAAAGGAAACGCATTGAATGAGAAGGTGTGTCCAAACTTTTGGCCTGTACTGTATTTCAAATTTATTTTGTTAATTCACAAAGTAATATACAACATTTCATTTACTTTTAGGCCACCCAAAAGGACAGAATGATGAATTTCTTATGAGGAGTTGTGTGCCATTACCATTAACTGTTTGTGTAACATTGGAAATATAAAATAGGAACGTTCTGTCTACTATTTGAAGTTGCACATATAAACCACACAAGTATTAAAAACATTTAATTAGTTGCTTTTTTCCCCTCAGGGTGTGACTTCCAGTTTCCAGGAACCCACATTAAACGTGGGTGCCCATCGACCAAACAACCTGGATCACCTGAAGGAGATCGAGCAGTAAAATGAACTACGATGACAAATAAACTCACTTTACTTTTCTGCAGTAGGAGTGCCTCAACTGAGTCAGCATGATCTGTCAGCATTGTTTGTTTCACTCCTGTACAGATGTCATCAAGAGCTCAGTGTCTCCGTTCTTCACATTTTGCCCTTAATTTCCCCACAAATATCATTCAAATACCACCATGGTTTAGCCTAATCTGGATTTGATCTTGTATAATCATATTGGTTTGTGTGTGTGTGTGTGTGTGTGTGTGTGTGTGTGTGTGTGTGTGTGTGCGCATACATATTTGCACATGCACACATCTACAGATGGTGAAATGTGTGAAAATGCAGTTTTGAAGAACCACAGAGACTGTACTTCATATTGTACGTATATGTATACATTTCTTACTTTTTTCATTAGAATTCATGGATGAATATTTTTGTAGATCATAATATTTTCATAAAGGACCAATTACACTTTATTTCCCCTGAGAACGCTAATCTCAAATCCCTTTATGCAGTCATACTCTGTGTTCTCAAATGTCTGCATCCTTGAAATCACTGAGTGATTGCAGATTCCAGCTTCACTGTGGAGTCTGAATCCATACAAGTTGTGTATGTCTGTGTGTTCCCTGCAAACACCGTGTGTTCCTTGAGAAAATAGCTGTTTTCCCTTTGGTGGGCTATTTTAACCCTTGTTTTACTGTTATCTGAACCAAACACATTTGCAAACTCACACAGGGCACACATCCTAATCAAGCAGAAAAAGGACAAAGGGAAGACAAAGGTGCTCACCGGTCACTGTCATATTGAATGTAAATAATCTCATATGTGATCATATCAATAAAGCTCTTTGACTTATTGTGTCCTGATACACACAGAAAGGGAAATGCTTTTCAGATATTTGTCATCATTTTTGAAGAAAAAAAAAAAAACTTCTAAAAATATTTCAGAGCTAGCAGTGTGTTGCATGAGATGTTGGGTGAGACAATGTGTCCCTGGGCACAGACATGTCAAAGGACCCCCAACCCTCCTACATGGGAGCAAGATGTGGTTGTTTTGCGTTTCTTTGTAGTCGCTGTGGATCTCTTAGTTCTGCGTCTCTAGGTAGCTGATTAGCATTTTTTGGTAGTCGTGCAACTTTTTGCATCTTGTGTTGTTTTTCACCTCTTTGTAGTCATTCTGTATCTCTTTGTGGTCACTTTTGTCTCTCTGTGGTCATTTGTGCCTCTTTGTTGTTTGATTCAAACAAGAAATGGTAACAGTCACCTCAAACAGAGGCATTGGTCCAGGGGCCCCTTGGGACTGTTCAGTAATCCTTTCATCTTCCCAGGGTACTGTTAATATAAATAGATGCATTAAAACATTTAGGCTACTTTGGATGATATGAATTGTACAGTGACAGCAGAAGTCACTGCAGCAAACCATGAAAATGTTTTTTAAACAAGATTCTCCTCTCCAGCCTGCTGCTCTTTTTTTAAGTCAATTTTCTGACCATAATCTGTGTCAGAAGCCACGTTAGCAGCCACTTTAAGATTAAGACATACTTTATTGATCCTGCTAGGGAAAATAAAAAAAAGTTTCACTCTGTTGTTAGTTATTACACACAGAAATACACACATATGCCCAAGCCCTATACACGCACTAATGGAAAGATGTCAAAGTGAGGGGGCTGCCCATGACAGGCACCCTGAGCAGCTGGGGGTTCAGTGCCTTGCTCAATGGCACCTTGGCAGTGCCCAGGAGGTGAACTGGCACCTCTCCAGCTACCATTCCACACTCTGTTCTTGGTCCGCACGTGGATTTGAACCCACGACCCGAGCTGGTTCCCTTGGACCGAGGTACTGCCACACCCCAATTACCTTATTGTACAGGGTGTCCTCATGGCTTTCTTTGCCTCAGCTGTCTTTATACAGTCAATTGACCTCTCGCCGGCCCCTCCCCCAAAACGGCCATTGTCCAATCACACATCATAGCAACCGTTACTATGTGAGCAGGTCCGACAAACAAGCAAGATGGTGAAGCGGTGCGCCCACGGCGTTTGTAAATCGGACACTAGATACCCCGAGAGATTGTCTGGAGGATTCATTTGTACTAACGTGTTTACTATTTGGCAGCCTGAAAACTGGTATTAAAGGCTGTAGAAAGAATGCGGAATGAAAAGAGATCATGCGGTCAACCGTGTTGCCGTAGTAAATCGGACTCCAGCTGAAGTTTATAGCCTACATCCTTGACACATGTAGCTATTCTATAGTCCTAATAGTAATATACAGGCTTATATTGCAGTCTCTTAGGCCTACATGTAGGTGTACTTATATTTAAATAAACACACAGTAGCTGAGTTTATGCACATGCAGTGTCTTTTATTTTACTCGTTTTTTTCATGAGTCAGAACGAGGCAACAGCTGCGGGAGAGCTCGTGTCCTCCGCCCCCGTGCTGGACCCGGTCTCCTGACAGCAGAGGGGCTGGAAAAACAAGCCGAAATAACTCGGTCAATGGTACAAATAAATCGTTCACGTTCAAGAGAAAACGTTTCATAAATGAGGGCCAACGTGAGCGGTGCCTACGATGGATAAAACCGTGTGGACAAATGTGTTGAACATTACAAAGCATAAATACGTCTGCTCAAAGGTAAGGCTAACAGCTAACTAGTTACCGTGTTGTCTAGATCTACTAACTAGAGGCAAGAATACAAATTGGACCAAAGTTAACCTCCTCTCTAAGCTAGCTAAGTTTAACGAGCCCTTTAGCTTTAGCCAACATTAGTTAACATGTTAGCTAGCTAATGCTAGCTACATTAGCTGCTGGTGTGTTGGGTCTTTGAGCTCCCCAACTTTATTTTTCGTCAGTTTACAACAAAGTCGAACATTTGAATACATCCCTCTACTGCATACTGTAACCCCCTTTGCCTCGATCTGGAGGATATCGCGGAGGTATTGCTCCAAAAAAGGTCACTGAGACGCACGGGTATACCTCCTCCCGTCATGGCAATCTGTCGCGCTGGTCGTGTTTGACCATTTGTTTGTCGGACGTAGCAACAGTAACTAAGGGGGGCGGGGCTTGGCGAAAGGCTAATTGTATATTATGAAATGTGTTTTGTATTTGAAGAAAACAAGAGTGGCTTAGCCAAATCTTTTTTAATTTTTGTTTTAAAATGTTGCAAAAAAATCTGATCTTTGCACTAGATCAACTCCGTAACGGAGAACCTGTTGGTATACAGCATCCTCTAGTGGAGAGATTGAAGACACTCATGCTTGTGTCTATAATTTGGTGAATCAAAATGTCAATTTGATAATTCCTTAATTTATTAATATAACATTTTATATCATGAATATTTGTTTTTGTAGAAAGCTTTAATAAAATGTAAGGTGAGTTGTGGTTGAACAGTGCAATTACCAGGCAGGATGGCTTTTTTTCTTTTAATTTTTTAAACAACAAGAAAGCAAACACCAGAAAGTGAGGCACCAGTTCCGACACCTGTCTGCTGTTCTACATTACAACAAACAGAAGATTGCTGTTTGGATCCTCTGTATAGCCAATGCCACTGTGGTGGTTGGATATCTGACTGTATGAAACATTATGTCCCAAAGACCTTCATTTACACACCATACTGTAGTGTAGGCTTACATGCACCCAGCTTTATTAACAACTCCTACATCTTCTAAATCACGTCTGCTCTCTAACACACAATATGTGTTGCCTTCTGTGCATTGCCCAACATTGATACTATGCAGTCCTTGTAAATTTTCTAAAATTCTCATATCCTTTGAATGTTTTTTTATATTATAGTGTACTAAGGAGCATCATTGTGGTTCGGTAGTTACAGCTGTTGCCTCACAGCAAAAATAACCTGCATTTGAACTTTGACTCTGAAAAAATCACCCCCATCCCAACCGCACAACATATTTTGGGCCAATTAAAGACAGGTGTTCCACAGACATTTTAATATGTCAACAACTGAAATAAATTGAAAAAGTTTCATACTGCTGTGATCATTCAACTGACACCAGTGGTTTTTGGGTGAAGCAGGCAAGTAAAATTTCTGTTAACACAATAAATAACACAATAAATATCACTGGTTTTAAAATAAAGGTTTTCAGCTCAGCTAAAGATCTCAGTTGTTGGTTACAATTCCTAACATGAGACACATTTTTGAACACACAACTACACAAAAGCCTTTTAAAATACTGTCAATGATGAAGTTTCATTCTGACCCCTGTCTACAGAGGTGAACAGAGTGAATGTTGCATTTAGGTGAACAAAAAGAAGACTCCATAATGGAAAGAAACATCACATAAAATTGTTTTAAAATATTCTTCTCAAGATTTAAAAAAAATCATCAGCTAATACATCTCTGCCCCCTCTTTGCTAATAATACCAACTGTTTTATTGGCATCATTGGGCAAAACTTCCAAAATACCCTTTGAGCATATCGTAATTCAAGTAGACTGAGCAGTAAATAGACTTTTGCACCTCCTCTTGGCTCTTTTTGCAGGCTTTAGAAAATCTAGCCTGTGACAGAAGACATTGGCCAATGACAGGTCATTTCAGAGAGAGGGCGCTCCTATTGGCTGTTCTACAAATGCAGATGCAGAGAGCTGCAAGAGGAGGGCCGTATTTTACAATTATGGTGTTTGTTTGTTTTTGGCCTTTTCCAGAAAATAGCCTAACTTAGCTTTAAAACCCTATTAGGAAACAATAGTATGATACAAGGGTGCCATCTAAAGGCGATGGTATAAAACAACAGCATCATCACTTGAGGCATGAGTCGGACATACAGTAACTCTCCAAACAGTCAGTATAAAAACGTCACCGTCTCACCATGTCTCATTTACTTTGTCTCTCTCAGTTTTCCTCTCATGCTCTGACTACTCACTTTTTTTAAGATGTTAATTTATCACCAAACTTTCATTAATTCTGTCTCAATGTCCTGTTTTTTTTCCTCATTTCTTCTCTTATAATGAGGGAAAATAAACATGCACTTTGGTTGATTCAACTTTTGTTTTTAGGGAGCATGTAATGAATCACTGTTATTCATCAGTGTGCACTGGACAGAAGAGCTGCTCTTCTTGAGATGTTTGTTGAAAGTGAAAGACAAAAACAAGGCTGCTCCCAGATCAGGCTACACCAGATGTGATGGGATCGCAAGTTTGTCCTGCTCAGATGTAATTGATCGCTCACAAATGGCACATTCTGGCTAAAGAGGGGTAGCAAAACCAAAGACACAAAGTGATAAAAACGCCCAAAAGCCAGCAGCCGAACCTTTGGCACGACCAGTCAGTCACAGAGCGCAGGTACCACAGGTGGAAAAGTTCTGAATGCGTTCTTCATGTGGCATTTGTGAAAAGTATACTGCGCTGTGTCTACAGGATTGTTACTGTCTGGAAAGTTCCCCCTTGTCCTCAGGCTCTTAGATGTCACTATTGCTTTTTCAAGCTCAGTCTTGTTTTTGGATAGTGCAAATTGAAGGTGGACACATGAACCTCTGCTCACGTTAGCCTAGAATGACAATGAAGTGAGTCAGACTGTAAAGATGCTACCTGTTTGGTTTACCCAAAGCTCAGTCTCTGTTAGAACAACTCAAGGATGTAAAGCCAGATAAGATTTGACAAACAAACAGCCTTGCATTAGTCATTTAACTAGGTCTGTGTTTGTTATTACAGCTGATTCTCTACTCTCTAGAGAGCATGGATGGTCATATCCAGCTTCTGGATATTTACAGTGTATCAGGACTTTATTTTTTAGCACTGACCAAATAAACATGCTAAAAACTGCTCTAATGTAACATCTCTATGTTGAAGCCTGAAACCTCTTGTGAAGATTTTCAAGAAAAGGCAAACCAAAGTGTGTGTCTAAAATCTTATCTGACGGAACGGGGCAGAGGAGAACTTCTTTGGCAACTCAGGAGGAGCAGAGGAACCCTCAGGGTAAAGAGGAACTAATTATGAGTTAAACACTGAAATCGGTTCTTGAAGAACAGGAGGCCGTTTTTCGTGTGTGTGGCGTCGGAGGAGGCTGGCGGGTAACGAAACTTGGCGTAAGTCTTGTCACTCTCTGATTGGCTGACCCAGGGAAGTTTTATTTTGGTTGCATGGTTGACAATGACGTCATCACAAGAGCCCACGTGGAGAGAACCCAGGCCATCAATGAAAAACTCTGCAAAATAAACGCAAACAAAATGATTGAGCCAAATAAGATAAGATAGACTTTATTAATCCCACACTGGAGAAATTCCTTTGTTACAGCAACTCAAAAGAATAACACAAATACACACATCCAGTCAACTCATTTTAAAGAGCCCCTATTATACTCCTTTTTAACGTCATATTTTTACTCTAAGGGTCTACTAGAATAGGTTTACATGTTTTGATGTTTAAAAAACATATTATGTTTCTAATACTGCCCATTGTTGCAGCTCCTTTGTCTGATACATTCTGTCTGAGCTCTTGGCCCCCCTTCCCGAAAAGCCCAGTCTGCTCTAATTGGTCAGCTGGCCCGTTGTGATTGGTCAACTAAATTCAAACACGCCACTGGGCAGGCTGTGTACCTATGGGCAGCACATGTGAAAAACTGGGCTGGCTTTCTCAATCAGTGACGTCACTATTTGGAATTTTTAAACAGGAATGTGGGCGAGGCATTTTTAGGCAGTTGAGAAAAAGTGCTGTCTGTGGGATAGAAACTCCATTAGAAATATGCTTTCTTGTACTTTATACATCTATTACATACACAAAAAACTATATAACACACTGAAAGATGGGGGGAAAAAATCCCCAAAAGCATAATAGGGGCTCACTGGGTTAGAGTCATTAAAGGTTTCATGTGGAATGTTTTCAAAGGCACCAGATATGTCATTTATAGTATATATACAGAATAAAAATTGGCTGGAACATTGCAGCCATAAAAACATGAAGACAGGGGGAAATAGGAAGATTTTTACAACCTAAAAGCTAAGGGGGGAGAAGTGTGAAACTGGATATTAAAGGACTAAATTGAAAAACACTTTATTTAATGCATGCATTTAGTTTAATTATAGTAGCGCACTGATTCTGGGATGTGCTAATTAGAGAATTTCACAGTATAATTTCATTTAATAATTATTTATAATATAATAAATTATAATTTATTCAATTATCTTGGTATATGATACTATCTCAATAACTAACATAAGATATGAATCTTTAAAACATAAATTACTAAAACACTTTGTTGTAAAGCGAGCGTTGATGATTATGCAGCTGGTTCTAATTGTTTTCCATCATTACATTTTTCAGATCCTAAGTGGAGCTCTACAGAACATCTCTTTTTGAATCTTGCATGTGCCAAGTAAACTGAATTTTCAGTAAATTCCAAGTGGGTTTTGAAGTTGCACTAGCAATGCAAGACGTACACACTGAATAAGACAAAATTGAAAATGATCAAAGATGTACGTTTGCATAATTAACTGCTTGATTTTTTTTTAAAGGTGTTTAAGGTTTTTGATGGAAACTATGGTGCCAAAATAAATTCACAAAACAATTCATGGAGCTGCAAACAGCTAAAAATATGAAAATAAAACAATTACAATTGTCTTGGTACTGTAAATTTAATCTGCAGTGGCTTTCCAAACCTGTGAAGCCAGTTTGACTAAAATCCATAATTTCACATATTGTATAATTTCCTCTTAGTACAAAGTACCAGAATGAAGAAAACTTTTAAAATACATACCTACTGTATACAATCAGTACGTGCAGTAGTGTGGAATTGGGACACAGGTATTGCTTCTTTCACATCCTGCTCTGATACAGTATGTGTGTATTCGCCATCATGTTTCTTCTCTATGTGTGTGTGCATTAAGAAAATGTCTTAAGTTCATTGTCATAAACATGGAATGCTAAAACATTTGTATATTACATTGTATATAGTCATATCAGCGCTCCCATCTTAACTGTATTAAATGAAAATAATGATTTCACTGTACTCACCCAGGTGAGCTACCCTTGCGAGGCGCGGGTCAAAGCCGACCTGCTGGACTTTGTCGGTGCGAGCTAGGAAGAAGTTGATGACCCCATCAGTCACAACACAGTTGGGGAAGCCTTGGATGACGTGATGAAATCCTCTCCTCATGTGTAAACAGTCACCATCCTCCTCCCCTGACTCAATGGAGATGGTCTGTCTGTAGGTGGCAGTGTAACCTGTGGCCTCCCGCACTGCACCACCCACCTGGACACACACACACACACACACACACACACACACACACACACACACACACACACACACACACACACACACACACACACACACATATATATATATACACACAGACACACACACACACACACTGATGTCACTGACAGCAAAAACACCAGACATTTAAAACAAATGGTTTATCCCTCACCAGATCCAGAGTGGTTCTCTCTAAAACATCCACCAGTTTTTCCAGCTTGGTGTTGGCTGTGAAGATGAAGTCATCATCCACCCACAGCACGTACTTTGTGGTCACCTGAGAGACTGCCAGGTTTCGTCCGGCAAACCAACCCTATGACACATGTCGCAGAGCTTGAATACCAAAGAGCATCAATGTGAAATTAAAATACTTCAGTATGTGTCTGGCACTTCCCACTACCTTTCCAAAAGGCATGATGTAATGTTCGATGTAAGGCCCCGAAATGGTTTGGGGGTTTTCGCTGTCATCAGCGATTACTATAGTGACGGTTGGATAGTATCTTCTCACGCTGTTGATAAGATCTTGAAGCTTATCATAACGCAGGAAAGTCTTTGTAGCTATGGTTACGAGGGCACTGATGTTGTACTCTGCAGAGAAGTAAGATCAAAGAACCATTAGAGGAAAGTTATCTTTTTTTATTTTAAGCAAATGATAACAAATTTAAAATAAAAGGCTTATTGTTCAGTGGTTGAATGACGGCATGGTTAATAGTGTTGTGTTTTACCTCCTTTGGATCCTGTGTTATACAGTTTGGGTGTTACACCGTGACGAATCTTAATACTGAAGCTGGCTTGATGCCCCTCTGTCTCCAACTGCACTAAAAGACACAACAAAAACTACTTTTAATAAATTTGATTAGTGTAATAGGATCTAACTGTGGCTAATGGCTCCACAGTTGTTAATATGCTGTTTGATGTAAGACATCTATACATACTGAATGTCATATTTTAGTACCATCCACAAAAAGATTCATGCTGAAGAGTGTAACAGGTTGACAGACAATTTAGAGCAGTAAATTTGGTCTTTGGTCATGGCCTGTCCTCAGGTTTTGTCACTGTAGTTAGTGATCATTAATTTTAAGCAAAACAAGCAGGCTGTATTACAGTATTAGACGGCCTTCTGATTGGCTGCCCAGCTCTACACAAAGAAATAAATCTCTGCAAGTATAGATACGGAGAGTGCGGTCGCAGCAGAGCAGGCACCAAAAATCCTCCTTGATGATTATCTCTATGTGGTGACCAACTGCAGATGTGGAGACATTAAAGGACAAAAAGAAGAAGACCAAAAAACAAAGTATCTGTTTTCTTTTAGGTGATATCATTTAAATCTCTGAATCACATCTTTAAAGCAATTATTTGACATTTTGGGAAATATGCTTAACCGCCTTCTGGCGGAGAGTTAAATGTCATGGTGCAGGGAATACAGGGACAGGGATTGGACCCAAATGCAGAGAGTTGAGGAGGCAGCATAATTATTTCAGTGATTTAATGAAGATAAAGTTTACATGTGGTAAGAGCCTAAATAGGTAGTAAATTCGGCAGGCAGGTAACAGGCAACAAAACACCACATAGCACACAATGACAATCCGACAAAGGAATTAATGTGGACCGGTATATGTAGTGACACATGAGTGTGTAAGCTAACCAGCTGCTGGCTGTAGCTTTATATTTACTGTACAGATGTAAGAGTGGTATCGATCTACTGATCTAACTCTATACCCGTAAAATAAGCCTGTTTCCCAAAACTCCAAACTATCGCTTTAAATCTAATCCCAGATTACATAGCACTTGATTCTGTACATGAAAAGAACAGAAATGGTTTGGGTACAAATTAAAAGAAAGACAAAATAAGAATAAGAAAGTCCAGAGAGAAAATGAGACAAAGAAAAGCTGATTTTAGTGTGAGGCCTCACCTGTGTCTGCTGTGTTGGGGTGGAACAGTGTGTTTGTGTAGGTGACAAACTGCAGCTGTCGGTTTAGGTTGGGCAGGAGGCCGCTTGACAGACTCATGTGCATCTCGCCATCACCTTTGATTTTCATCCCGTCCACCTCTGCTGCCACGTTTAGCGTTCCCAGCGTGGCAGTGATGTTTATCTGCAGCGAGATGGAAAGAAAGGGATAGGTGGGATAAAAGCCCAGCAAATATCTAAAATATGTAAAAGTAAAGACAGACCTATTGAAAGACTTACTGAGTAGTGTTCTCTGGGAAGGCTGTGTAAGGCCAAGCCTGAAAGCATAATGATAACAATTAACAGACTTATACGCTACTAGACCCATTGGGATCAATTTAATCCACTTCCTGTCAGCAGAAATTAAAATAAATATATGCTTTCTATGTAAGTATGTTACTTACTTTTTAAGCATTGGCTTGTCTTTTTTTTTCTGCTAAACATGTTAAAATGCTCTTTATCTCATTCAGATAAGTGAAATCCAGTGTGACTTTTTCTACACCAAACTGATAGAAGCCACATGAGCCAGTTCTAGGTTGGATCAAGAAGTAGCTTGATGATCTATTAGCTGTAGCAGCCAATGCCTTAATTAAATAATTTAAAGGTCCCATGACATGGTGCTCTTTGAATGCTTTTATATAGACCTTAGTGGTCCCCTAATACTGTATCTGAAGTCTCTTTCCTGAAATTCAGCCTTGGTGCAGAATTACAGCCACTAGAGCCAGTCCCACAATGAGCTTTCCTTAGGATGTGCCATTTCTGTGTCTGTAGCTATTGAGGAGGAGAGTGGGAGTGGCAAGGTGGAGGGTGGGGGTGTGGCCTTGACCAACTGCCACTTTTCTCGTTTGAAAGCCATGAGGTGGGCCAAATTCTCTGGGCGGGCAAAGCAGAGAAAGGGGAGGTAACCTTGCTCCTTATGACCTCATAAGGAGCAAGATTCCAGATCGGCCCATCTGAGCTTTCATTTTCTCAAAGGCAGAGCAGGATACCCAGGGCTCGGTTTACACCTATCACCATTTCTAGCCACTGGGGGACCATAGGCAGGCTGGGGGAACACATATTAATGTTAAAAAACCTCATTAAGTGAAATGTTTATGGCATGGGACCTTTAATCTAATACAGCAGCAATGTGCTACCCCAACATCCAGTTGTAAATGTTGGAAAACAATCTAATTTAACAAATAAGTCTTGTTTAAACGCGTGTCCCACTCTATCTGATGTCTTACCTGGGATGATGATTGTTCTCAGGGGTCGTACCTCAACCCCCTGTGTTGGATACTGTAAGGGATTGTTAGCCTCTGCAATAATGAGAACATCTGTAGGTGTCTGTGACCTGAGGGGGGGGAGGGGGGACCAACATCAGGAAGATTTATACTGCAGCCTACAGACAACATACTTTCACAAGCTGTTAGAAAAACTAAACAGCTCTTCTTGTTTCTGTTAAATATTAAACTGTTTGCATGAAATAAAGCCTAAATGCTGCTGACGTTCTCACAAGATAAATCCTGGGAGCTACTTCCTGACCTTGTTGGAGACAACATCTTCTTTTCTATAATGTCTTCATTTTCGCTGATAGAAAAAGCTGTTGTAGAAGGCTTTGGTCAGTCATTTTTCTGTACTTTGCTGTGAGTGCTGTACAATTGACTCTACTTGCAAGTACCGTAAACAGACAATTTCAGTGATTCTGTCCATTCCTTGATACATAATTATTGCAACACATACATACAGTAGACAGGAATGGAATAAGTGGACAAATACGCTTCCAGTGAGTTTTGCTCTTTGAAACCACAAACATCAGAGATAATTCAATAGCAGCTATTAATAACTTTGTCACCTTGTGATTGTATTCTTGGGTGTAAACAAATATTGTGCAGAAAAACCTTTCAATGTTAAAAAGGTATCAAGGGGATCCAGTATAGGAAAGAAAAAGAAATTGAAAAGAAAATGACTAATATGATTTTTCCATTTTGATCTATTTTTTTGCGATGGAATAATGACTCCTGAGTGGCACCAAAAGATAGTATGAGACAGTTGATAAGAGAGTATCAGTGATTTTCTCCATGTCAGAGAGAGAGACAGAATGGTTGCGATCTTGAGCCAGAGATGACTGAATCTGGATTTAATCAAATAAAGCCACATTAAAATGATATTCAGTGATTGTCCTTCTAGTAGTGCTTCATTAAATACTTCACCAATTAGATAGATAACATTCCATCATTATCTCTTCTGGTAACAACATTTGACAACTTTGTTTTACGGTGACGCTTACCTCTCCTGGAAACTCTTGTACTCTTTGGCCCGTCTCCTCTTCATTTCCTCCAGCTCAGAGGCCTCAAAGGCGGTGTGCAGCGGGTGAGCTGACACCCGCGGGAACAGAAGTTGGGCGAAGGGCAGGTTTACTCCTCCACTCTCACCCTCACATACGCATCCGTTACGTGCCAACAAGCTGGACGGATCATCGGAGACACATGAATGTGAGGAAATCAGGTTTTAGCTGAGCTCTGTTGTGCTGAGGAGTTTATAGATGGAATAAATAAACAGGTTAAAAAAAATGAATTACCTTGCCACATTGTCCCTCACGTGAAACGGGATGTTGCCTAATCGGTGGTCTGGTTCTGGGAGCCTCTCCTCCAGATGCCTCTCTACTATTGGCCCCTGTCGCTGCCACACATCCACTGTGGTGTAAGCCCGAGTGGGCCACGAATGGAGGAGGGCCAGTACCACTACCACAGACACTAGGATGGCGAGCAACACCGTCTTTCTCAGGGAGCGCATCCTGAAACCTGACGTAGACACATGTATGTTGAAAGACTGATTGTTGTAATTATACCTACTGTCCACACTTGCCATGGAGAGATCCACTTTAAAATTCAGCTGAAGCTAATATGATGTACTAGATCCACATGTCCACAGCTCACCTTACCTCCTCATAGGCTCTAGAGCTGCGCTAGTGTCCTAACCGGAACACTAAGTCGGTTTCAAACAATTCATAAAGCCATCATATTCAATTTTGTCAAAATTTCCCATTGTTTTTCTTTCTCAGCTATGGAAAGATGTTAAAGGTACAACCCTAAGGAAAGGGATGTTTTCATTACAATCTCTCAATATATACTCCTGTTTGTTTTGCTGTGACGTAAATGTAATAACAATGCTAATTAATTATGCTTGCACCATTCATGACCAAAATTGTTCTGTCCACACAGACATCTTCCTGTAACTGTCTATGTGGAATTGCCATCTGAGGCTACAAGTTATTACAAACACCTAAAATAAGTGTTAAAAAAAATGTATATTGTCATACCCAAAAAGGGCAAAGATCTTACAGAGTGACAGATGTATTTATACTTTAGACCAGCTATTCATTGAGAAAGATATGTTGAGTTTTGAAGACTTGAGAGCTAGTTTTGAGATCCCCAGGACATCCTTTTTCTTTTATCTTCGCTTAAGATCATGTTATGGAGTGCCATGGGGGAACAGTCTTGAGGCACATCCAGTCATTAAATGGTTTGTTGATTTTCCTGTTAAAGGATTAGTCGAATTCCTACTGACCCGATTGTTTTGTTACTTAACGACGACTCTAAATTAAACCTGCTTGGGAGACAGAGGAAAATTTGGCTAGCCGGCTCAACTGCAACTAAGAAAATGATAGCTCAGCGTGAAAGCTCAGCTGGCTTTCGCTTTGTATAAAACAGTGGTTGGCATACTTTCTGGATATAGTTATGCTTGAGCTCTCTACCTATGGGAAAGGGCAGCAGCACAAATACCAGGCTTAATGACCTCAGCGCCACAAGAACTAGAGGAGAGTGACTAGGCAAGGTGTGATTTCTGTTTGTTTATTGGTTGTTGTTGGCGTTTTTTTCCTTGAGACCGCAGAGGGTGGGGGGTGAGTGAGGGTTTTTGTTCTTGTTCATTTTGTATTTTTCTGTTTCTGTTCTGTGTGTTTGCATAAAAAAAAAAAAGTTGATCTTTGAAAAAAAAATGTATATATGGTTTGTGGAATTAAAATCTTATACCCAATTAGAAACTTCCTTAACTTCTCTTTATTTCCAGACCTACACATGTGTTTAATAAGTAGGAAATTTACCTAAATGCCTCTATCCAGTCAGTAAAAGGACATCCTCAGTAAGCACTTGCATCTCCAGAAACAATGTAGATAGAAATGAGTTAGCACCTTCCCCATCTGGAAACAAAAAGAAATAAGCCAAATGAATCATAAAATATAGGGTAAAAAACATAGTCGAGCATCCATACGCTTCATCAGCTGCTTGCGTGCTACAGCACCCAGGGGAAATCCTGCAGGGGGCGACCAATTTAGCTTTATTGTGGTAAGATAGAAAAAAAAATCAATAGGATAGAACCAGCGCTAAGCAGCCTATTAGCTGGGCTGTTGTGGTGTGCAGTTAAACATCTCTCAAAGGAACTGGTTTCTCAAAGTGCTGCTTTAAAAGCACTTTTGATGTCAGATACACCATATGTGCATTATATAGCCTAACTTATATTTACCAAACTCACTAGTGTCACTTCCTTCACAGTTGCAGACTCAAAAGAGAGTGGCATTTGGATGTGGTCCTGTCTGTATAAGATCAAATAAGATAGATGTCTCTCCAAAACTACATCTTGAAAATAGATTTTGAGTACACAACGAATTAGGACTGAAATGTTCATCCAATAACAGAAGAAAATTGTAGGCCTACTGTATTCACTTTACAATCAGACCTTTAGGTTCAGCCTTCTCTATCCTAGATAAACTGTATGCCACAGTATACTAATAATCTTTAATTATCTTAGCTCTAACAAACACATGCAACATCAAACAGAGAAATGCACGAGCATGAAATAACAAAATATGTAAAAGCATACAAATCCATTATTATGCATCACAAAACTATTCAAATGTGCAGCTTTTAACAATTTAGTGGTTAAAACAAACCATTTAATAACAGATTGTTGTAAAAAGATAGCATGACATGATCATATCCGAGATCAGATAAACATAATATTGAATAATTACTCAGCTCAGGCTATAACATAAGGTAGGCTAATACAAACCTAACAGGAAGAATATAAAGTAAAGGAGGAGTATAATTATCTTCTTTTTTTTACATTAAGTATGAACTGTGTTCTGTTAAGCTTGCTAAGTCAATCCCACAGTCCTTATAGTGGCAGTGCTATAGCCCTGATAATAGGCTACTTTATATTGTGCATGATGATTAGCTTAGATGGTGGAACCATTATTACTACAGTAGGCTAACTGGTCTGAGAGGTGAGCGAGATGATCTAAATCATGAGAAAATGTCCACAGCGAATCTGAACGAAAGGGTAGCTATTAGTTGCCCTGCTGTTTTTAATTAACCTAAAACAAGCCTATGAGGAGATAAGGAGAGCTGTGTACAGACATAGGCAGAGCTCTGTGGGACCCTCCCTAAGTGCGAGTGATAGATAATACGATCTTTTAGACAGGCCTAGGCTAGCCTACCTTGTCGTGAATAAGACTGCAGAAGAAAAAAAAATCATGCACTCAAAGCTTGATGTTTCTTTCGATTACATTCCTTACATGAGAAAGACATATTCTCCAAAACGAAAATCTATTGTATTCAACTGCGGTCAAGCCAGCCGACACTCAGATCTCCGTGGTCATATCAGCCGACGCTGAAATTGTAGTGCACTCATACACTAGTACTTTTGGTACAGTAAATTGCGCAGATCGACGGTTTTAGCAAAGTTAGCGGTAAGATACATATGGAACTACTTTCGGTTTTCAAAATAAGGTTTTCAGAAAGCGTATATATAAAGTACATAAAAATACGATTATTGGGTTATATTTGCAAGAAATAAAAACATTTTACTGTATACATTTTGAGATTTTACAAAGTAATTGTCCCATACCTCTACCGTTAAATGACTAATAATATGAAACTGGAGGTCATATAAAAAGACTTTGCTCCATAAGTCCAGACAATGACTGATATATTTGAGTACAGGACATCTTTGACTACACCCATACCGAAAATCAAACAATTTTACTGTATAAATATGGATATTTTTCAAAGTAAAATCCCATACCTCTACCGTGAAATAACTAATAATATGAGACTGGAGGTGCTATAAAAAGTCACCGGCATATACTACAGAATACTTGCATGTTGGGATGACAGTTATCCTTCTTTGTTCATCACAGTCGCTAACAAAAGTTGCTTTTTGCAATTATCTGCAGCACGCTACTCTCTCATGTCCTTTTATCAAATATATCATGTCATTGTCTGGAATTATGGAGCAAGGTCTTTCAGATTTGAAGTAATTTTCCAGTATAAATGTTGGACATTAACTTGATAAAATCTCCACAATTATACAGTAAAAATGTTTGATTTTCAGTAAGGGTGTAGTCAAAGATGTCCTGTAATCAAATATATCAGTCATTTTCTGGAATTATGGAGCAACGTCGTTTTATTGCACCTACAATTTCAGATTTTAAGTCATTTTAGAGTAGAAATGTGGGACAATTACTTTGTAAAATCTAAAAATGTATACAGTAAAAAAATGTTTTTATTTATTGTTAATATAATCCAATAATCTTATTTTGGTGTACTTTATATATAAACTTTCTTAACACCTTATTTTGAAAATCGAAAGTAGTCCCATGTTTTTCTTGTCGCTAACTTTGCTAAGACCGTCGATCCGCTCCATTTAAAGGCATTTACCAAAATTACTAGTATATGAGTGCACTACAATTTCAGCGTCGGCTGATGTGATCACGGAGATCTGAGTGTCGGCTGTCTTGACCGCAGTTCAAATTCAGGCATTTTATCGAAAATTATTTGGCTCCGATAGTGTTCACCATTCTCGTTTCTTCTCGTTTTAGAGAGAAGAAACGTAAAGAAACCGTAAAGTGTTTAGTCAGAGCTAGAAATGCCATAAAAATGACGTGCAGAATACATAAGGGCTATTAATATTCCAGACAAATAAGAACAGGGAGCTCACCTCAGTTCAAAGACGCACAGTGTAGGCTGTTTCACCTCCCGCCTGCACGGAGGTAGCCCCCCTTAATTAGTGTATTCCTCTGTGGACTTGCAAATGGAATTAGATGTGGAAAATGGAGCTGCCAGGAGACAAATAAGGCGGCCGCACATCGCAGCACTGCAGGCTGTGGACGGACGCTCCCCCTGTAGCAGCAGCAGCACCGCACCTCAACACAACACTCAGCTCTGACATGCGACGCCAACATAGGCCTACTTCATGAACTGCATACACTGTAAACCCAGATTTAGTTGTAATTAAACTTTTTAGTGGTCACTACGTAGCCTATTATTTCATGTTTTATTAAAAAACATATTCATTACGAAATCATTAGTTGTTTGTAATAATCAGCCTTACAGTGCACAGATCATATTAAGCAGAGATAACTAGAATGTTACAGTTTTTTTCCAGTTGCTAAATACGGTGGCCCTGAAGTGCAAATCACGACAGCAAATAGGAAAACACGACAACAAATAGGAAAACACGACGGCAAATATGAAAACACAACGGCAAATAGGAAAACACTTCAACAAATCATAAAGCACAATGGCAAATAGTTAGTAGGGCCTATCTAGGAGAGGACGGACCCTCCTGATTTCACGCTCCCAAATCACCCACAATCCTATGCGCGCGGCTTTGCCGGCTCATTAAAAAAAACAATGGCGGACCTAAGATGGACATCCATGGTTGGAGCGGCATCGCTGATGGCACAAGTATCATTTAAATGTAAGTATATTTAGTGTTTGCAGTACATGTGTTATCACAGTTAATGTGTTACATCAATGTAAAGCTTAATGCTTTAATTCTGGTACAAATTACTGTTATAATTAGGTCGATACACCTTAAGCTAACTGAACCTATCAACTAGCTAACATTTAGGCTGTTAGCTAGCTGGGTTGCTGTCTTTAAGCCATTTGTGTTCGTAAAGTTTAATGTCCGGTGGCATTTTCATCTGTTTTTATAAGCCGTTACTTTATATGCGTAACGTTAGCAGAGATTTAGAAATCGGTGTGTTTATCAGTTGTAGCTGCAGGATGGTTAGTGTTATTCGGGGCACAGGGAAAGTAAAAATAAATCGCTATTTTGTACCAGTAAAAAGGCTCAAAATATCACCAAACTTCAACGGTAGCATAATGAGGGTCCCTACATGTTAACAGAAGCATTGAGAACTTTGTAAGTGTACAGACAGTTTATTGAATGAAGAGCTGCGGGAGCTCCGTGAAAGGGCTAAGATAGAGCGAGAGTAGTCAATGCCGCAACACAGCCTCGTACTTTGGGGAACTGGTGGCGTACCTGCGGACATTGTGAAGCTATGGCCACCGGACAGGAGTGTCTGTGTTGCATGGAGTGGGACCTGTTGCGTCGCAACACCCAAGAGTGTTTTGTACAGTCTGAAGATTTCCCCTGATAAACAGGGCTGTACTTACCTACTAGCTACTACTGGTAGCTCTCTCTCTCTCTCTCTCTTAGCCCTTTCATGGAGCTTCCGCAGCTCTTCGTTCAATAAACTGTCTGTACACTTACAAATGCTTCTGTTAACATATTAACATGCGGGAGCTCCATGAAAGCGCTACGAGAGAGAGAGCTACCAGTAGTAGCTAGTAGGTAACAGGTCCCACTCCATGCAACACAGACACTCCTGTCCGGTGGCCATAGCTTCACAATGTCCGCAGGTACACCACCAGTTGAAGTATATTAAGTAATATTAAGTAAGTACGAGGCTGTGTTGCGGCATTGACTACTCTCGCTCCATCTTAGCCCTTTCAGGGACCCTCATTATGCTACTGTTGAAGTTTGGTGATATTTTAAGCCTTTGTACTGGTACAAAATGGCTTTTTATTTTTACTTTCCCTGTGCCCCGAATAACACTAACCATCCTGCAGCTACAACTGATAAACACACCGATTTCTAAATCTCTGCTAACGTTACGCATATACAGTAACGGCTTATAAAAATAGATGAAAATGCCACTGGAAATTAAACTTTACGAACACAAATGGCATAAAAGATGGCAACCCAGCTAGCTAACATCCTAAATGTTAGCTAGTTGATAGGTTCAGTTAGCTTAACGTTAGCTCGGGGTGTATCGACCTAATTATAACAGCATTAAAGCGTTAAGCTTTACATTGATGTAACACATTAACTGCGATAACACATGTACTGCAAACACTAAATATACTTACATTTAAATGATACTTGTGCAATCAGCAATTTTGTGATTTGTTGAAGTGTTTTCCTATTTGCCATTTTGTTTTCATATTTGCCGTTGTGTTTTGTGATTTGTTGAAGTGTTTTCCTATTTGCCATTTTGTTTTCATATTTGCCGTTGTGTTTTGTGATTTGTTGAAGTGTTTTCATATTTGCCAGTTTTTTTTCCTATTTCCCGTTTTGCTTTATGATTTGTTGAAGTGTTTTCATATTTGCCGTTTTGTTTTCCTATTTGCCGTTGTGCTTTATGATTTGTTGAAGTGTTTTCCTATTTGCCGTTGTGATTTGCACTTCAGGGCCACCGTACTTAACACACTAAAATGACATGCATAGCACAATTATTTAAACTGACACACAGAGAGCAAAACCTCTTCTCAAGTCTCCAAAAGTCTAAACACATTTTCTGCTTTACACACATTTTGCAATTCGAAATGGCCCTTTTTAAATGCACTGAACACGGTTCTCTGCATAAGACACAACAATCTGACATAAAGTCACATGTTTGCCATTTCTAAACACTGCCATTCAAAATGACACTACATGAGCTTATTGGCCAACATATGCGCCACCAGGCCAATCACCTCAATGCTTTATTGTTACCATTTCAATCATAAAGTAAGCACTATAAAAAGACCACATGTGAGCACCTCTTTTTTTTCTATATATTTTGTCTGCAATTTTCTTTTTCAGTTTACTGTTTGTTGTGAACATATTTCTGTTCAGTCCTATGTAAATATATCTGCTGTGCATATGTTGCACTGACTTATTTGGTGAAAAATAAAAACATAAATGTTTCAACAGCATGTGTGTGTATCTGCAAATATTTAGATAGATAGATAGATAGATACTTTATTCATCCCGAAGGAAATTTTAGGATCCTGTAGCTTAGACAACCTTACTGTAACACAACAAACACATATACACACATATATCACACATACATAAGAATAAAAATAAAAATCACGCACAGAAATGCAATGACCATGATAATGTCTGTGCAATGACCATGATAAGGTCTGTGCATGTGAACAATCTGACGAATTTTCTACAATTTTAACTATTTTAGTATTATGGCAAAGCATTCTAAAGATGAGAGTGCTTTTCATTATGGCCAACAGTGTGTAGTTGGTTAGACAAAAATCTGGTAATATGAATGAAGTGTGTGTCATGTGGTGCAAAAGTTTGAATTTGATAATGTTATATGTAGTTTTGGTTGCAGTGCTTCATTCTGCAAGATATATGAGATATTTAGCAGTTTGGGTGTGTGGTTTTGTGAATTGTGTTAAGTATTTTGATAAAACCACACTAGTTTGCAAAAGTGTGTTTTAGCAATTGGAAAAAACTGTAAAAAAAAAAAAAGTCCATAACACATATAATTCTTGAGCGACAGATGCCAAAAAATCCACAACAATCTCTATCCCCACAGGGCAGGCACATACAGCCGCTCTGCTGCTGCGCTGCTGCACGCACCTATCACAAGCATGCCTGTCGGGACATTCTGCTTAACGTGAAAAAGCTTAACGTGGTTTAATGTAGCCTACCTAAACAACGATCAACGATCACCAAATTTATCATGACCATATCTTGTAATGATCACTTAAGCCTGTCAAATGAACTAAACCGAAATCCAACGATAAACATTTTCTTCTTCATTGGCGCCTATGGCGAGGAAAAAGCTTGTACCAAATTTCTCTCTCATATTGCTCCTCATGACCACAGAAAACTGTCAAAAAAATCTAACCAGAAATGTGGTGATGATTGATCGTTGTTTAGGTACATTAAACCACGTTAAGCTTGTTCACGTTATGACCATAGTAGACTGTATAAAGCCTATGAGAACCGGTGGGAGTCAACCCACAGCAGCTCCGCTGCCCTGCTGAAAATGTGAAGCAGAAACGCATCAGATAACGTCCATAATAATTGGACTTTGGGTTCGATTTTTTGACAGTTTTCAGTGGTTATAAGGAGCAATATGAGAGAAAAATTTGGTAATCACTGATCATTGTTTACGTACATTAAACCACGTTTTTATTCATTAGTAAGCTACAGGACAGCGTCTTTCAAACATGACTTGCGCGAAAGAGAAAAAAAAATGAATGCGTCATTGTACCCAGCACTTCTGGAAATGTAGGTTCCAAATGTGCATATCTGTCCCCAGCACATTTCAAACCAAACTGACGCCCATGAACTTACCCGTATCTCCGTATCTCAGTCATTGGAGGCGGGTATGGCTGCAGCCTGGAGCGTCCCATGTTAAGCCGTCCCGTCTCATGCCGAGGCGTGTCCAACGGTAAGTTCAGGGTGGGGACTGATGGGGTCTGGGCAGTGAGGCGTTCTCTTAATACATCCGTGAGTGAGGTAGTGTATGGCTAATCACATTCATGCAGAGAACGTTGGAAAATCACGGAATTTCAATTGTTCTTGTTTCTGTTTTAATGGAATTAATGTACAGAATACATTGTTCTTAAAACTATTCTGTAACAAAGAAAAAACATATATTTAAGAGGATGATATCTTTATATAGTTTTGATAAGTACAGCATATTTCATATTAATTATATTGAACAAAAGTGAAGTAAGTTTAGGCTACTAATGATTTTTAGTAATGACTACTAATGTAAACTTAATTTGTCCACTGCATCAATTTACCAATCTGTGATGATACAACTTGACCTGTTAAGTTTCACCTTGTATAAAAACTTAGACGGTTTAAGGCAACGGGTTTTCACGCAAATATCTAGTAAAGTCAATTGACTTTACTAGAAACTCATTTGGGATAACAGTGTATGAACTATAACACGGTTTCAGAAAATTCATGAAGCTATTTTGCAATTACGTTCCATCATCAGACATTTATATTATAAACATAACTCACCAATGTGCCATGGGTGTGTGTGTGTGTGTGTGTGAGTGAGTGTGAGTGAGAGAGAGAGAGAGAGAGAGAGAGAGAGAGAGAGAGAGAGAGAGAGAGAGAGAGAGAGAGAGAGAGTAGATGGGTGGGTGTGGGCGTCTGTGCATAGGCTTAAAGTGGTTGGTGTATGTCTCTGTCTGGTATGAGGGGCCATCTGAGAAACCACAGTCTTCCCATTCTCCCTGCTGATTCCTCATGTCTGTATTCACTTTTGTCTTCATAAAAGCTCCTTTTTCCCCCTGCAATCTATATATCATATTTACTTGAGAACAAATAAATATGCCTGTTTTCCTGAATTCATTAGTCATACCTCATGAGTTATTATCTCAGAAAAACTGGCATAAAACAGAGGCTGTTTTTATGTAATTGTGAGTAATGTCCCAGATGGCCCCTAATATTCTGGTATCAAGTTTGAGAATGTGTAAGTAGGCTACTACATGTTTATTATGCAAATACAATAAATTTTGACAAAAGTACCACACAGAAGGAGTTGATTTTTCAGGGTATCAATGAGTGGTGAATACGTTTATACATATACTACTTAAAATGTGGACTTTATAAATCTAGAAAACAGTAGTGTGGTGAAAAAAGTAGAAAATAATCTGCATGATTGTAATTTGGGCAAATTTGTGATACGCCTCATCCAGCCCTATCGATGCCCAATGGCTCTGGACCAATGTGTGAGTTTATTTTGGTTTATTTTAAGGAAAACGTTGACAGCCGACCTGTGCGTCGTTTAATTATTACTTTTTTAATGTCACAATGTAGGCGCCGCCCATTCACTCTGTGCCTGAGGATCTTTATCCAGAAATGTTAAAGCGTTGATAGACACAAAAATCAGCCAATGACAGAGCAGCGCTTCTCACATGGACCAATCAACTGCTACCAGGTCAGGCGTTCTGTGTTTTGTTGATGTCAGACAAGCCAAGGGGAGTCAATCATGGCTGCTTCCTTGTTACGGTGGCTAAAAAGATTGTACGCTTTCTTGTTGATATGCCCCCTCTGTATTCCAGCCTTCTTGAATTTAGAGGAGCTGAATGAGATGAAATATGGGATTCAAATTCTCCCAGATCCCGTCATGTTGGGGCAGGTGAGTGAAGGTGTTTGGGGGAAGCTAACGGTTAGCTTGCTAGCTAGAAAGTAGGCTACACTTAGCTAGCGTGCAATATCTTCCTTTAATGTTACTGACGCGAGTAATAAGTATACTGTCAGTTAGTTAGTTTAGAAATCTAATTTAAAAATGTAACCATACAATTGGCTTGCAAATTACACGAAAGAAGCGTCAAAGCTAAACTGATTTCCACGTGACCTACGCAGCAATTCTTGACAGCTGTCACAACACAACCTCAGCTTCCTCACTTCCACTTAGCTAGTTGAAACTTCGTTAGATTGCAAATAACTAACCACGAAGACAGTAGCAAAACCAGCTAGTTAATAGACTGAAAATACTCAAGTACTATACTAGTCGTGTATGGCATTGTCACACTTCCAGATGCTACAGCTGTCATGACAGTCTTTCTCCTTTAGACCAAGACAGAGGAGGTTATGATGGTGTCCAGTAAGTACAAGCAGCTGTATGAGTGTCGACTTCCAGCCCAGGCCGTCCGGTTTCATCAGGACCCTGCCTCTGAGCCTGACTCACAAGGGTACACCGGGCCTGACATCCCAGACCTACTCAGTCCAATGCACAATGCTCAGTGTCTAGTGAAGGTTAGTTCTCAACTGCTTAATTGTGGGATCCAATGGTCAAATGCTTATGCTGTTTAGAAACTAACTAAAACTGTTATCCATCCAAGGTAATATTTTAATACAAACTGTATCACACTGAAGTAGTCTCACATTGCCAGACCTTTCTCCACAGCGCTGCGGAGGAGGGTGTGGCTAGTCCCCACAGCATTCCGGGATGGGAGAAAAACGTGCTCTCGTTTATTGTTATTTCTTTAAACCTATCACAATCGTCTTGGGCGGTGCTAAGCACTGAGGGGAGCCATGGTGGTGCTAAGCAACGCACGGAGCCATTGCAAAATAGCCTCGGGAAGGAACTTGTTTTGGTGGAACATGTGTACGTTCAACAGAAAAGTCAGATTGGACAGATAGTCCAATAGCTAGCTGTCTGAATTTACCCTGCATATACAGTACAGGCCAAAAGTTTGGACACACCTTCTCATTCAATGCGTTTCCTTTATTTTCATGACTATTTACATTGTAGATTCTCACTGAAGGCATCAAAACTATGAATTAACACATATGGAATTATGTACTTAACAAGAAAGTGTGAAATAACTGAAAACATTACTTATATTTTAGATTCTTCAAAGTAGACACCCTTTGCTTTTTTGATAGCGCTGCAAACCCTTGGTGTTCTCTCAATGAGCTTCATGAGGTAGTCACCTGAAATGGTTTTCACTTCACAGGTGTGCCTTGTCAGGGTTAATTAGTGGAATTTGTTCCCTTATTAATGGGGTTGGGACCATCTGTTGTGTTGTGCAGAAGTCAGGTTGATACACAGCCGACAGCCCTATTGGACAACTGTTAGAATTCATATTATGGCAAGAACCAATCAGCTAAGTAAAGAGAAACGAGTGGCCATCATTACTTTAACAAATGAAGGTCAGTCAGTCTGGAAAATTGCGAAAACTTTGAATGTGTCCCCAGTGCAGTCGCAAAAACCATCAAGCGCTGCAACGAAACTGGCTCACATGAGGACCGCCCCAGGAAAGGAAGACCAAGAGTCACCTCTGCTACTGAGGATAAGTTCATCCGAGTCACCAGCCTCAGAAATCGCAAGTTAACAGCAGCTCAGATTAGAGACCAGATTAATGCCACACAGAGTTCTAGCAGCAGACACATCTCTAGAACAACTGTTAAGAGGAGACTGCGCAAATCAGGCCTTCATGGTCAAGTAGCTGCTAGGAAACCACTGCTAAGGAGAGGCAACAAGCAGAAGAGATTTGTTTGGGCCAAGAAATACAAGGAAGGGACATTAGACCAATGGAAATCTGTGCTTTGGTCTGATGAGTCCAAATTTGAGATCTTTCGTTCCAACCACCGTGTCTTTGTGCGACGCAGAAAAGGCGAACGGATGGATTCTACATGCCTGGTTCCCACCGTGAAGCATGGAGGAGGAGGTGTGATGGTGTGGGGGTGCTTTGCTGGTGCCACTGTTGGGGATTTATTCAAAATTGAAGGCATACTGAACCAGCATGGCTACCACAGCATCCTGCAGCGACATGCCATCCCATCCGGTTTGCGTTTAGTTGGACCATCATTTATTTTTCAACAGGACAATGACCCCAAACACACCTCCAGGCTGTGTAAGGGCTATTTGACCAAGAAGGAGAGTGATGGAGTGCTGCGCCAGATGACCTGGCCTCCACAGTCACCGGACCTGAACCCAATCAAGATGGTTTGGGGTGAGCTGGACCGCAGAGTGAAGGCAAAAGGGCCAACAAGTGCTAAGCATCTCTGGGAACTCCTTCAAGACAGTTGGAAAACTATTTCAGGTGACTACCTCTTGAAGCTCATCAAGAGAATGCCAAGAGTGTGCAAAGCATTAATCAGAGCAAAGGGTGGCTACTTTGAAGAATCTAAAATATAAGACGTGTTTCACACTTTTTTGTTAAGTACATAATTCCATATGTGTTAATTCATAGTTTAGATGCCTTCAGTGAGAATCTACAATTTAAATAGTCATGAAAATAAAGAAAACAAATTGAATGAGAAGGTGTGTCCACACTTTTGGCCTGTACTGTATCTGAGGATCAATTAAACATAGTCCTCATAAATCGACCAGAGTTTAAAATTACAACACAAAGAAAGCGGAAGGCAATGTGTCATCCGAAAACGGACATCCGAAAAGAGTGACACCAGTTGGAATTTCTGGCAGAACGAGAGCAATCCCGGAAGTGGAACTTCGTGGATATAGACTATGCTGTATGTGACTTAATATTCACTGCAGTGCAAGGTTATTATAGTTTAGCATTTTTCATTAGTTTTTATTTTTTTTTCGTTTTGACTTTTTGTTTTCAAATTCAGTTTAGTTTTAATTAGTTTTTAAAGCGGTTTTGCTAGTTTAGTTTAGTTTTTATTTTTTGAAAATGCTTAGTTTTAGTTAAGTTTTTATTAGTTTTAGTCTTAGTTTTAGTCTTTTTTCTAATATGGGTTATTCATTGAGGGCAAGATTCACAAAGGTCAGAAAAAAGTATTGTGTAATAATAACTCAACAAAAACATCATACAATTTTAGAAATATGTATTCACAATGTATTCAACAATAACACCAGTACATAAAATGTACATATGATGATGAGCACAAATACAGTATCTCACAAAAGTGAGTACACCCCTCACATGTTTGTAAATATTTCATTATATCTTTTAATGGGACAACACTGAAGAAATTACACTGTGTACAGCTTGTATAACATAACAATATTAATGGCTGTGTGTTGAGTTATTTTGAGGGGACAGTCCATTTACACTGTTATACAAGCTGTACACTTAATACTTTATTGTAGCAAAGTGTAATTTCTTCAGTGTTGTCCCATTAAAAGATATAATGAAATATTTACTAAAATGTAAAAAACACTTTTGTGAGATACTGTATGTAAACAGTCTACACAAGACGCAGCAGTAAGTGCAAAATGTGTTAGTAACGGTGCCAGGAAAAAACCTAAATAGCCAACAGACTAAAGAAGACAGACATAAACAGGTGTTTTGAACTTTTTGAAGTCAGTCGACTCCCACAGTTGTGTAGCTAGACATCCCAGTATCAACACACATATTAACCCACGCTTCCTCACGCTTTTGGTGTTATGCTTATTTACTAACCAGCAGCTATCGGGTCGCCGGTGAAAGCCCTCCTGTGGTGTTCTCTGTCCTGCGGTTGTCTCCGTCATGCTGTCTGGCCCTGGCCCCACACATCCATGCCCTGTACCGGGGTTATATTAGCTCGGTTTCTCTGGGTTCCCAGTCGGAAACTATATGTCTACGGCATAGACTGAATAAAACAGGTCGGAAATGTCAACTCTGAAAGATATGTTATTTGCTCTGTGAAAGACACTGACAAAGACGGAAATGGACATTTACATTTACTCGATAATTTTATTTCATTTTAGTTAGTTTTGCAAACAGACATTACAGTTTTAGTTTAGTTAGCGTTTTTTTGTAATGCCTCGTTTTTATTTTTATTTCAGTTAACGACAATGTTTTTTCCCATCTAGTTTTCGTTATTTCGTTCGTTTTCGTTAACCATTATAACCTTGCTGCAGTGTGAAAGCTAGTATGTCTGTATTACTTAACTTTGCAGTGTAAATATTTTGGATATTGTGCACATCCATCCCCAAATGGGTACAGGTGAACAAAAAAATAGTTGTACAAAATAAAAAGGCAGATTGTTTTTGAATTGAATCTGCTCACTGAATATTGCTAATTCACAAAAATGTTTTAAGACAATAGTTTGACCTTCAAAACAGAGTATGTATACAGAAAGAAATGACAGCCCCACCTGCAGATAAGAGCTCACATTAAATAAGTTAAAACTATATACTACAGTATGAACAAAAAACATAATTGTACTAAAATAGGCTGCCAACACCAGATAAACTGTATATAATACACATTTTTACAACTACTGTCAACTTTGCAGTGTGCATAAAAAGCACAATAAATACAGAGACAGATGATTTGTACATGCCATACAATTCAGATGGGGTTTTCAGGTCCATACACAAAATAAACCAAACCAAAGTCCTGTCGGTATAAAAATTATGGAAGAGACGCACATCTCTGTATTGCTGCTTTATGTTTTCACTGGTTTAGATTAAAGTTAAGTCAAGTTTCTCCAATAGAGATTCTGTTGTAGGAACAAAAAAGGAAAAAAAGATTGCACAATATTACTCAGTTTTTGGGAAGAGCGTCACTGATTCCTTTCCCCATGGGTATTAGCACTGGAATTTAAACATCTGTCTGCCCTGTCAACAAACCTTCTTCTCTAGTGTGACTGTAGGGACATTAATAGCCTTTGTTCCAAAACTCTGGATAGCCTTATAAGGTACTTGTCTGGTTGCAACCCTTGTGTTGTCCTTTCGGGTCACCGGGACCCCAAGGACAACACAAGGGTTTAACGGAAGGGTTAACACACCAGGAGATTGTGGCTGTGAGGCATACTAAAAGAATCCTATTTTTTTTTTGTCCTGTAAATACTCACCTCAGTTAGTGAAGCGATGGCTTCCTACCATCACAATTGTCATGGGCAGCGCTAAGCTCCGCACGGAGCCGCTGCAAAATAGCCTCGGGAGGGAACTTGTTTTGGTGGAACATGTGTACGTTCAAAAGTTGTTTTAGTCGTGCAACAGAAAACTCAGATTGGACAGATAGTCTAGCTAGCTGTCTCAATTTACCCTGCAGAGATCTGAGGAGCAGTTAATCATAGTCCTCATAAATCCACCTGAGTTGAAAATTCCTACATAAAGAAAGCAGAAGGAAACGGACATCGGCGAAAAGACATGCATCCGGTGGAATTTCCTGCGGCATCGGAGCAATTCCGGAAGTGAAATGACGAGAATATAGACTAATACTAACCTAATACTCTTCCTGCATCCTGAAATATCAATTTTCAATCAAAGATCATCAACCAAAGCGGACTTAGCTAACAAGACAATGAGTACGTTTACATGCACACCGATATTCCACTATTATTCAGAATATGACAATATTCCGAATTTGATTCAGCATATTCAGAATAAGGCCTTATTCCGAATATAGCACTTTCCGATTAAGACATGTGGGATATTCAGGTATTATTCGGGTTTTAGAGGCATTCTTTGGACATGTATACAGCGCATTTGGAATATGCGTCTCAATCGGGGTTTGTACCTCTGGCTTATGGTCAGCTCTGTGCGTTGCTATGGTTGCTGTACACAAACCAACCAGCCAACAGTTTGCAAGGCTGCAGACCCGATAAGAAGGAGAAACACAGCTACTTTTAAACATTATCAAAGACTTGGATATCAACAGGTTTTTTGATATGCGCACACATCGCTACGCCGACCTTTTCAAGACAGTAGCTGGTTGAAGGAATGAAAGAGGGAGGCTGTGTTTGCACGGTCCAACAAGTCCGCCACCGCTGGTAAACTTTGAAAAAATCATATTTTTATGGCTACATGTAAACGGGAATATTACCTTAATATTCACTTTCATTGGCCGTGCAAATAGCTTAGTCAGAATATTGTCTTTTTTTCGGAATAAGGACAAAAAACGGAATATTATTTGCATGTAAACGTAGTCATTGAGTAGGGGAGTTTGTTGTAAGGTGTCTGGCCCTAACCTTTTCGAAAACATAATATGTGTACAAGTTGTTTGAGTGTGTGGAATTCTAATAGGATGATCAATGATATTGTTGATGACATCGTGCAAGTAGCCTAAATGAAAAGAAAAATGTGTCCGTCAATTGCTTTATATTTAACAGTTTGCTGTCTGTGTTTCCTGCAGACGAAGGACTGGTGGACATATGAGTTCTGCCACGGTCAGCATATCAGACAGTACCACCTTGAAGGTAAGAGCTTACCTCTGTGCTTTTAATCTTATGTTTTCATGAGAATCACTTTGACAGATGTCGTTCTTCTCCCCTCAGACACAGAAATCAAAGGGGACATTCTCTTCCTAGGTTATTATGAATCTGAATTTGATTGGAGCAACGAAACAGCAAAGGTAAAGTTGCCTCAATGTTGTGATTGTAGTTTTTTTTTTTTTTTATCATTCTTGATGGTCTTTGATTTCTGATATACATTGAAGAACTTAGAATTACAAACTTGGATTTACAAAATGCTAGTGCAACCCATTCATCTTCAAAGATTGTGTTTGGTGATTTACCAGCTTCCAGTAATGATGACTATGTGCACTTCTAATGATTCACACAAACATCAGAAGCATCTCATTTCACATTTTGATGATGCACTGAACGTCCAAGTATATTATGAGTTTACTTAAAACATATTTCTGTTTATTTCCCTAGGCCTCAAAACAGCACAGGCTAAAGCGCTACCACAGTCAGACCTATGTAAATGGCTCAAAGTGTGACCTAAATGGAAATCCCAGAGAGACTGAAGTCCGGGTGAGACATTCAGTTCCTTGATAAATTCCTATACCATGCTACCCATGTGGTTTTGTGGGTTTTTGTTCTGTTTTGTTTGTTTTCATTTATGTTTTGTTACTCCAAACCGATATGAAGTTACTAAAAATGTGCATGTTGTGCCAAGTGATCCTCCTAAACACACCTAACTAATTGTACTCTTATTTTTTCCAGTTTGTGTGTGAAGAAGGCTCCGGTGACTACATCGTCCGAGTGGATGAGCCTCAGTCGTGCCGCTATGTGCTGACAGTTCACACCAGTCGCACCTGCCAGCATCCATTCTTGCGGCCACCATCCACTGCCAAGCCCCAGGGTATCGTGTGCCAGCCAGCACTAAGTGCCCAACAGTACATGGATTACGTCAAGGCTCAAGTCTGTGAGTTGACAAAAATGAAGGTTACTGTGACTCAGCATGTGGAGAGTCTTGCTTGTTACTTTAATGTTATGTCCTGTTGAAGCAGAACTGGAGCAGGACATAATATTGGAAAGGAGTTATGGCTGGGCGACAAAAAAAAATCAGATTTTAATCTTAAATTTTAACACCGGCTCTGGTGCTCCGCATGGTGCTCCATCAGGTCAGCTGTAGCTGGTGGTTCAGTTTTCCGAGAATAGGTTGCTCTCAGCCGGGGACAGAGCACCGCAAGCTGCCGGTCATTTCGGCGGAGATTACGGTTAAGTAAGTAATGAAACGACTAGTTAAGAAAAGTCCCTGTCGCTGCCATGTTGTTTGTGTATCTCTATGGCAAACGTGCGGGGGGGAGGGCTGAGCCCGTTCGGAACTACAGGAGCCCAGAGGGGAGTGTCGGCGGATATTAAGGAGCAAATCGATTTTCATTTTAACAATTCAACGTTAACTACACATTCGAGTTAATCGATAAAATCGATTTATCGCCCAGCCCTAAAAGGAGTATTTTAAAGTGTAATGGTGACATCAGATAAGAAGATAAAGGCAGTAAAATGTACAGCTTTTTGACATTTGTTGTTGAATAGGCATTTGATATATGAAATCTTTCATTGTCTTATTTCAAAATAATAAGAAATGTGTGACATAATCGTTCTTTCTTTCCCTCCCTCCCTCCCTCCCTCCTTCCTTTTCCCTTGTTTCTAGCGGATACAAAGCGTAAAGTAGAGCAGATCTCAGAGGAACTGAGGAGTCTTGATGAGATGTTGGCTGGCAACGAAGGGGCAGATGGAGCAGTGGAAGTAACAGCAGAAGAGACATCACCTGCACCCAGTGATGACCTGAACCAGTCAGACACAAAAGGTGCATTTTTATTTATTTTTTTATACTTAAAGGGCAAATGACCTTCAAATGATTGTAGTAATTTGTAAATTCAAATAAATAAAAATATTCACAGTTTTTTAAATTTCACATCATGCCAGATGTAAACTTGTGTGTGCCTTTTATTTTTAAACAGATACTGCTGAAGTATTTGAGGGTGCCGGGTCAGAGGAGGCAGAAGATTCTGACTTCTGGGAGGGAGTTACACAGCCAAGGAGTTCAAAAACAACTGCTTCTCAATCGGAGAATCAGGTCTAGAAATACGTCTTAGAATCAATTTTTTCCTTTTTAAATGAATGGTGCTTCTCTGGTAAATGAAAGGCTGGGCTACTGATGTCATGTCCACAATATCAAAACTGGGGAAGCTTTAAAAAAAAAAAAAAGTTGATACATTTATACTTTATTGTTGTGTATATTCACCAAACGTGTGATTAACTGATGATACTGTATACTGTATATATTTTTTTAAATGTAGAGGTGTTTTTTCTCCAACCAGATCCCAGCCACTAGAGAGTGTAAGCTGATATATTCCCTCCCTACTAACCAGATTTTGTATTCTACACACAGGAAGCAGATGATCGCTATAACTCACTTACAGACAATGAAGCCATAGATGATGGTGATGAAGGTATTGGCAATTTCCCCCTAGACACACACACACACACACACACACACACACACACGCAAACGCACACGGAAGACCAGTGCCAGTTATGATCATTCTGGTCACAGCTGATGTATTGTCCTGCTGCTTTAGAGAGCCTCAAACAAGATTAGTAAAACAGCAGAGTATTTCATTTCTGTGCAGTTATTTTGTGTAGTCTGGTTTGCAAAAATGAAGGAGCATTTTGTTAAACATTTCCTGTGTGTTTTGTTGTTCAGATTTGGACTTTTCTCTCTTCACATTAATGTCTTTCAGTTGAAAAATTCAACTTTAAAATCATCACTGACCCAGCAGACCTGATGAAATTTGTCCAACATCTCAAAGAGAGTAACAGGAAGGTCAGTACTCTCTGAGATTACTTTGTTACTTTTTTGTACACCTGTTGGAGTATATTTATTATTATATTTTCTGTGAGTATTCAATGCTGCATTTTATTTTATTTTTTTTAGAAAGCACAAAAGCAAGCCAAAAGTCAGGGAGAGAAACCGGCAGACAACAGGGTAACGGAGAAGCCCGTCGAGGAAGATGAAGATGAGCGCCTGCTACAGGAGTTTGAGGATGAGATGGCCGACCTCTCAGTGCCCTCTGATAAGATTGATTTTTTTTTTTTTTTTTTTTTTTTTTTTTTTTTTTTTTTTTTTATTTTTTTTTTTTTTTTTTTTTTTTTGTTTACTTTTTTTTTTTTTTTTTTTTTTTTTTTTTTTTTTTTTTCTTTTTTTTTTTTTTTTTTATTTTTTTTTTTTTTTTTTTTTTTTTTTTTTTTTTTTTTTTTTTTTTTTTTTTTTTTTTTTTTTTTTTTTTTTGTTTAAAGGAGGTACTTCTTTTGGTGTTTGTTCTTTTTATTTTTTTTTTATGTTTGTCTTCCTTCTTTTTTTTTTTTTTTTTTTTTTTTTTTTTTTTTTTTTTTTTTTTTTTGTTTTTTTTTTTTTTTTTTTTTTTTTTTTTTTTTTTTTTT